>NC_071277.1:9430000-9507500 GCF_023375685.1 Ictalurus furcatus | reverse complement strand
AAAACGAGGTTATACAACTTCAACATCTCTTTATTATCTATTATTATCAGTAAAATCACAAAGTCATTAAGAGCTGATTGTTGATCCTCACGGATCAGGTCAGAGATACAGAGATATAAAATATAACAAAAAGTAATAAAATAAATAAATAAATAAGTAAATAAGTAAATAATAATAAATGATAGGATTATAGAAAATCAGGAGTAAAAATAAATACATGCTTTAGTGGGAACTCTAACGCTATCTCCGCCCTTCAAAGAAAACTCCACCCTGACCAATTTGCATATTAATATATATATTGATATTTTATCTTTAACAGCATCCAGGATTGATTATACAATGAAATATTATGTGTGTGTTTTCCAGTTTAAACCTCTTTCACTGGCATGTTGGTAAACAGTTTCCTACAGTAGCTACAGTACTGAAAGAGAGTGATGCAGTGGCGCTTTAGTGATTTATTCTGATCCCTGTACTCTCTGCTCAAACACATCAGCTTCCAAAGCATCAACCTTCACACCAACACCACCTCTAACACCCTCACCTTCATCACCTCCTTCAACCTTCACACCAACACCACCTCTAACACCCTCACCTTCATCACCTCCTTCAACCTTCACACCAACACCACCTCTAACACCCTCACCTTCATCACCTCCTTCAACCTTCACACCAACACCACCTCTAACACCCTCACCTTCATCACCTCCTACAACCTTCACACCAACACCACCGCTAACATCCTCACCTTCATCACCTCCTTCAACCTTCACACCAACACCACCTCTACCATCCTCACCTTCATCACCTCCTTCAACCTTCACACCAACACCACCTCTAACATCCTCACCTTCATCACCTCCTTCAACCTTCACACCAACACCACCACTAACATCCTCAAGTTCATCACCTCCTACAACCTTCACACCAACACCACCTATAACACCCTCACCTTCATCACCTCCTACAACCTTCACACCAACACCACCTCTAACATCCTCACCTTCATCACCTCCTACAACCTTCACACCAACACCACCGCTACCATCCTCACCTTCATCACCTCCTTCAACCTTCACACCAACACCACCTCTACCACCCTCACCTTCATCACCTCCTTCAACCTTCACACCAACACCACCACTACCATCCTCACCTTCATCACCTACTACAACCTTCACACCAACACCACCGCTACCATCCTCACCTTCATCACCTCCTACAACCTTCACACCAACACCACCGCTAACACTCTCACTTTCATCACCTCCTACAACCTTCACACCAACACCACCTCTAACACCCTCACCTTCATCACCTCCTTCAACCTTCACACCAACACCACCGCTAACATCCTCACCTTCATCACCTCCTACAACCTTCACACCAACACCACCTCTAACACCCTCACCTTCATCACCTCCTTCAACCTTCACACCAACACCACCGCTAACATCCTCACCTTCATCACCTCCTACAACCTTCACACCAACACCACCTCTAACACCCTCACCTTCATCACCTCCTACAACCTTCACACCAACACCACCTCTACCATCCTCACCTTCATCACCTCCTTCAACCTTCACACCAACACCACCGCTAACATCCTCACCATCATCACCTCCTTCAACCTTCACACCAACATCACCGCTAACATCCTCACCTTCATCACCTCCTTCAACCTTCACACCAACACCACCGCTAACACTCTCACCTTCATCACCTCCTTCAACCTTCACACCAACACCACCACTAACATCCTCACCTTCATCACCTCCTACAACCTTCACACCAACACCACCTCTAACATCCTCACCTTCATCCTCCTACAACCTTCACACCAACACCACCTCTAACATCCTCACCTTCATCCTCCTACAACCTTCACACCAACACCACCTCTAACATCCTCACCTTCATCACCTCCTACAACCTTCACACCAACACCACCTCTAACACCCTCACCTTCATCACCTCCTTCAACCTTCATACCAACACCACCTCTAACACCCTCACCTTCATCACCTCCTTCAACCTTCACACCAACACCACCGCTAACATCCTCACCTTCATCACCTCCTACAACCTTCACACCAACACCACCGCTAACATCCTCACCTTCATCACCTCCTACAACCTTCACACCAACACCACCGCTAACATCCTCACCTTCATCACCTCCTACAACCTTCACACCAACACCACCGCTAACACTCTCACCTTCATCACCTCCTTCAACCTTCACACCAACACCACCACTAACATCCTCAACTTCATCACCTCCTACAACCTTCACACCAACACCACCTCTAACATCCTCACCTTCATCCTCCTACAACCTTCACACCAACACCACCTCTAACACCCTCACCTTCATCACCTCCTTCAACCTTCACACCAACACCACCGCTAACATCCTCACCTTCATCACCTCCTACAACCTTCACACCAACACCACCTCTACCATCCTCACCTTCATCACCTCCTTCAACCTTCACACCAACACCACCTCTAACATCCTCACCTTCATCACCTCCTTCAACCTTCACACCAACACCACCGCTAACACTCTCACCTTCATCACCTCCTTCAACCTTCACACCAACACCACCACTAACATCCTCAACTTCATCACCTCCTACAACCTTCACACCAACACCACCTCTAACACCCTCACCTTCATCAACTCCTTCAACCGATGTCTCCACTGCATCTCCACTATGTGTCTCATTAAAGTTAAAGCTGAAAAGTGAGTGAGAAAAGAGTTTTGGTTTTAGGAGCAAAATGTTACTGTTTGAGAAAATTGTCTCCTTTTAAACTAGCAACAACAACAACAGTTACAGTAACACTAACAACACTAACAACAATAATAACAATAATAATAAAAAATAACAGCAACAAGAATAACAACAACAACAATAAAAATAATAACAATAAAAACAACAATAACAATACAAGTGACAACAATAGCAATAAAAACAACAACAATAAAAACAACAGTAACAATAATAACACTCCCTGTGACATCAGAGAGACTCAGAATTGTTGAGGGTTTTTTTGTTACTTCTCACAGAAAAGGAGATAAAATAGTTCCGCGTGTTTCAGGCTGGAATTCAACTTTAAGGGTAAAATTTAAATCCAACTTTTATGACTTTTATTTTATGATGAGTATTGATTAGGATTTGATGAGAGTAATCACACACACACACACACACACACACACTCTCTGAAAAGAGTATCTAGGTCACGCTGATATCGATGGGCGAGTGGGCGGCTTTGGAAGAAGTGAGCAGGAGGAGGAAGAATGAAGAAGGAGGGATAATCAAGTTATAAATAGAGATGTGGAGAAACGGAGGAGACGAGGAGGAGGAGGAAGAAGAGGAGGAGGAGGAGGAGGAGGAATGTGGGTGATATGGAGACATGTTTGTTGTCTGGGTGTTGTAGGCAAGTCTCCAATTATGTGCAGCATGAAAAGAAGACACTCATCACCATCACACTGTTTCTAAACCCAGAGAGATCACAGTATGTGTGTGTGTGTGTGTGTGTGCGTGTTTATGTGTTCGTGTCTATGTGCGCACGAGTGTGTGTGTGTATTATCTCAGCATTCGACACATGCTGTTTATAAATTGTGTATCAGCGTTGTGTTCCTCGTCACATTGTATGAGATCCTGATAAACTCTGTTATGAATTGTGTAACACACTGTGTGATAGCGTGTGTCTCCACGTCAGATTATACCATGAAGATCCTCTAACGACAGACCTGCAGTTAATTACACAACATTACTGCGTACGCCGCTGTTTACGTCATCGATCACGTGATCCTGAAATCAGCTGGTGCAGAAAACGGCTTCGCACAAACACACACGTTCTTCACAGTGAGCTGGAGGTAATGAGGAGATGTTTCTGTGCATTAGCACACTTGCGTTACGTTTCTCCGTTGCCGCTGCCGTATCTGGA
This sequence comes from Ictalurus furcatus, assembly GCF_023375685.1. Classification (NCBI taxonomy): domain Eukaryota; kingdom Metazoa; phylum Chordata; class Actinopteri; order Siluriformes; family Ictaluridae; genus Ictalurus; species Ictalurus furcatus. The sequence goes on along the minus strand of NC_071277.1, from coordinate 9,503,543 downwards.
GCCGCGCCCTGAGTTTCCCTCGTCCTATTGGCGGGTTTTAGACAATCGTCGTAGCAGCAGCGCTCGCACTCAGAGACTTTAATCTCAGATTTCTCACACTCACACACACTTTGTTGTCGGTCGCAGTGGCACCGAATCGGTCACGTTATGAGCTCTAACACACTGATCTCAACTCAGCATTAAAGAATTCTTTTACCGTGTGAGACGGCTGAAAATTGTTCAGCATAAAGCCGACTAAAGTGGCCGAGAATGAGAAACGGAGACAAACTTAGAGAGAGGAAAAGAGTTGGAATGCTAAGAATGTAGGTGGTGGCTTTGTGTGTTTGTGTGTTTGTCTGTTTGTGCGTTTGAGCATTTTAAAGTTTGCTGACACTTTAAGTAAGACGTGAACTTAACAGACACCCTACTAAACCACCCACAAGAGCAGAGAGCCACCCACATACTGTATACACACACACACACACACACACACACACACACACACACACACACTGTTTGTAGCAGAATCGTACAGGTTGCTGTAGGCGGTTTTTGGATCAGCTCAGAAACAGATGCTGGAGGCTCTTTGTATTAGAGCGAGCAGTGTTGTTAGCACGGCCTCATACACACACACACACACACACACTGACCATGTAACACACACTCCAATATTTATTAGCATGTTCATATTTAAAATTGATTTTACACCTCTGACTAATCAGTGTGTTTGCTGTTTCTTTGTGACAGCGGGATGTGTAAATATTGGTGTATAATCAGCAGTATGTGTGTGTGTGTGTGTGTGTGTGTGTGTGTGTGTGAGAGAGAGAGAGAGAGAGAGAGAGAGAGAGGAACAGCTAGAGCTGAAGGTCACCTTTGTATTTTATTTTGCAGGTGTGGACTGAAGCCTGGTGGATAAATGCAGCAGAAGAATCGCTATCGAGTCACACCTCACCCCCTGCATCCGCTCCGCCTTCATTACACCTCATTTAATTACCCAGAAACCATTGCACCGGTACACAGACTGCTACGCTCAAGTGCATAAGTATTGGCACATCCTTCAGTCAAATCCTTCAGCGTGAGAATGTACTACTAATTCTGGTGACACACAGCATTCTCAAAAGAACTTCTTGTTCTGTTTGAGTTTTTCTCAGCTCCAGGGTTCCTCCAGTAGCTGAACTCGTGACTCAGAATCACCTCTGGATGTTAATTAGATGTTAATAAGTGTGTGTGTGCATGTGTGTGTGTGTGTGTGTGTGTGTGTGTGTGTGTGCATGGTGTGTCCCGTTCAGGGTGTATTCCCATGTCGTGGCCTGTTTTCCCAGGATAGACTCCGGATCCACCGGCACTCTGAGCAGGATAAAATGCTGACTTACTAAAAGATAAATGAAGAAATATTTTAAATAAATGGAAATGAATTAATCTTGAAATAAATATGTTTAAAAATCAGAGCGATGTCAACACAAAGCATACGGCGGCTGTTTGATCTCCAGACGCTAGCTAATGAGAATAGAAATACAAAACTGTTCGACTAATTAAACTCGAACAGTGGCATTTTATGTCAGCATCTTTTTTAAAAAAACATAATAACAGCAAAGACTTTATAAAACAAATCAGTATGAAATGCTTGCCGGGACAAAATGAATGCTTTGTGACCGTCATTTTGCAGTAAAAAAAAAAAAAAGAACAAATAATACGATTTAAGGAAAACATCTTTATGTAAAAATAAATTAATTAATAAATAAACAGGGTGCCAATATTTATGGAGCTGAGCTTACAGATAACACGCTTCACCCAGGTCATGTGACTGACGGCTGTCTGTAAATCCATCCAACACTTGAGCAGGACTCTGATACAGATCACACCGGCCATGGACACGAGGGTGCGGGGCTCGTCGGCCAGTTGCCATGGTGACTCACATCCAGGGAGGTGGGGGTTGCCATGGAAACTGCAGATGCCTGAATGAGCCTGTTGTAACTGGCAAGGAATCTCAGTGCCGGATGCTTCTTCGGGCTGAAATATTTTAAATAAATGCTAAACAGCATACAAGCGGTGCTTTGCACAAGTGTTTACCCCCTCTCCCCTTGAACTAATACAATATAATATAATCTGTGTTTCATGGCCTGTATTTGCATATTGACACATATTGATTGGCTCTGATGTATTATGATGCAATAATAATAAGCTAGTCTGCTTAAAAAATGCATTTAAAAAATGCAAAGTATTGGATTAAATCCAATTCATCAGTATATCATATATATATATATATATATATATATATATATATATATATATATATATAAACAAACACATACCATGCCCAGTTACTCATATTGATATGAAACGTTCCAGTGCTGTAATCCTAGCGTAATTTCTGCGCTAATAAAAAGACGACACAAAACTGTACACACTGTGAGAATATCGAGGGGAGGTGCTACAGAGTGTCTCTACAATACACATGATAAAACATCTTAAATGTACCAAGCACAGGGATCATCATCGCTAGGAGAAAACGCCGGCTAAGAGAGAAAAACGTCTTGCTAGTTTAGCAGAAACAACAGTACGCTGTTCTTGATGTTCGACGAGGGATTCAGACGCAACGAAAACAAACACACGCTTTACTTACAGCTGTACAAGAGCATGTTTCCCCAGAGTGTAACATAACAAAACCCGCTCTCCACGCCGTCCATGCTAACTAATGCAGCTAGCTAACACACTTCCTTTACAATCAGCTCGCTCACGTTATAAAAGACTCTAGCAGAGTGAGTGCATGAACACACACCTGTGCACTTTTCATGGCAGCTGTTTAAACCGGAAAAACGTAAACAGAACTAAATAAAACGTCCCATGACGTCACTGACGGTTTAATACGTCACATCAGTACCGAAAAACAGGTATCGGTACCAATAAGTACCAATAAACAGGTACTCATACTCGGTGTGAAAAAATAGTGTTTATGCTTCTGTAAAAGAGAAAGCTGATCACACTCTCATCTCAGTTCTCTTTATATCTGACTACTTTTTCTCCTGATTAACATGAATAGGTATTAGAGAGAGAGAGAGAGAGAGAGAGAGAGAGAGAGAGGGGTTTGTACATCTGACCCAATTAAATCTCTGAGCATCAGACAGCACAGAGCACACACTGCCGTGAGATAATCCCACCACTCGTTAGCGCTAGTGAGTGTGTGTGCGTGTGTGTGTGTGTGTGTGTGTGTGTGTGTGTGTGTACACAGTAGATGTGTGAGACACAGTGGCATGTGCTCTTGCTTCACGTGGCCATGTTTCTGCTGCAATCGAAGAGTCTGGCCTACAGTGTTGCCTAGCAACCAGCCAAGATCTCATCCGACCTAAAGCGGGAATTGTTGGAAATCTTTTTATTTATTTATTTTTTAAAGAACTGAAGCATCTGTCGCTACAAGAGCAGGAAGGTGATGGGGATTATCAGTTCAGTGACCGGGTTTTCACTCAGTCCTGCTGTGACGGGGCTCTGAGAGTTTCATAAGTATTCACCCCCCCTTAAACTTACACGTTTTTGTGTTGTTCCAATCTGAAACTGAAATTCCCAACATGTTTTATTCCTCTTATACCACAGCAATCTCCAACGATGACTATTTATTTAATTATTTATTCAGTTACAACATACTTTTTATCCATTTATAGTTACACTTTATGTTTCGGAATGTCTGTGAAACAGGTTAGTTCCTGTTCTCATTTGCATTATAGCAGTTATAAACAGTTCCCTCAGTGTGTGAGGGTACACACCGGGTGGAGCGCCATCCATCACAGGGCACCATGTACACACTCGCTCACACACACCATGATGATGATGATGATGAAGATGAAGATGATGATGATGATGATGATGATGATGAAGATTGATGATGATGAAGATGAAGATGATGATGAGGATGATGAAGATGAAGATTATGATGATGATGAAGAAGATGAAGAAGAAGAAGAAGACAATGATGATGATGAAGAAGAATATGATGATGAAGAATATGATGATGAAGAAGATTATGAAGATGAAGATTATGATGATGATGATGATGATGAAGATTAAGATTATGATGATGATGAACATGATGATGAAGGTGAAGATTATAATGATGATGAAGAAGATGATGATGCAGATGATGAAGATGAAGATTATGATGATGATGAAGATTATGAAGATGAAGATTATGATGATGATGATGAAGATGATGAAGATGAAGATTATGAAGATGAAGATTATGATGAAGATGATGATGATGAAGATGAAGATTATAATGATGATGAAGAAGATGATGATGAAGATTATGATGATGAAGATGATGATGATGAGGATGATGATGATGAAGATGAAGATGAAGATTATGATTATGATGAAGATGAAGATTATAATGATGAAGATTATGATGATGAAGATGATGATGAAGATGAAGATGAAGATGATGATGAAGATGGTGAAGATAAAGATGATGATGAAGATGAAGATTATGATGAAGAAGATGATGAAGATGAAGATTATGATGATGATGAAGATGATGAAGATGAAGATTATGATGATGATGATGATGATGAAGGTGGTGATGATGATGATGATGAAGATGATGAAGATGATGATGATGATGAAGCTGATGAAGGTAAGGATCAGTTGACTTTTGGTTGATTAAAAAAAGCCAGAGATTTCATAATAATTTTCCACTGTGGTGGAAACTGCACTTTACAGTTGTTGTTGTTGTGTGTGTGTGTGTGTGTGTGTGTGTGTGTGTGTTGGAGGGAGGGGGGAGGAGGAGGTGGGTGTTATTAGCTTTAATAAATACTCTTATGATTTGAGTCGAACATAAGATGTTTTTATTCCTCTCCACAGTGTGAAGGATTAGTGTGTCTGTGTGTGTGTGTGTACGTGTGTGTATGTGTGTGTGTGTGTGTGTGTGTGCGTGTGTGTGTGTGTGTGTGTGTGTGTGTGTATGGAGAATCGATTCTGATCCTCATCTGTCATTAAGTCAATTCGATCCGCCAGTGCAGCTGTCGCTCTCCAGTTCTCTTCCTATCAACTCATCTCATCAACTCTCACTCAGAGTCATCAACAGCTGTCTCTCTGCCTCTCTGTCTCTCTCCCTGTCTGTCTCTTTGTCTCTCTCCCTGTCTGTCTCTCTGCCTCTCTGTCTGTCTGCCTTTTTGTCTCTCTGTCTGTCTCTCTGTCTGTCTGCCTCTCTGTCTCTCTGTCTTTCTGCCTGTTTCACTGCCTCTCTGTCTGTCTGTCAGCCTTTCTATCTGTCTGTCTCTCTGTCTGTCTCTCTGCCCCTCTGTCTGTCTCTCTGTCTGGTGTATGAAATAGCTAAGGGTTTTTATGTTCTGTAAGGGTTCTGTAAAGGTTCTCTGGATAAATCAGGGTTATTAGCTTCCAAATAGGGTTCTTTAAAGTTTTAGAGGATAATTAAGGGTTCTTCCAAAACAAGTATTCTATGAAGTCCATTAGATAATTTAGGGTCTGTTGCTTTGGAAAATGGTTCTGTAAGGATTTACTGGATAATTTAGGGTTCTTTGCTTTAAAAAAGGGTTCTAGGTGGATTCCCTTTCTGACGGAAAACACTCTGTTGTGGGGTTCTGCATAGAATTATTACGTGTTCTCCGAAGATAGAACCAAAATCACAGTTCATTTCTTTCCCTTCTCATTTAAAACCATTAAAGCCACATTTATGAAAAGGATCCTTTTGAGTCTCTTTCCGTATTTCAGCTTTAATTCCCAAACGATCCGCGGCTGCAGGAAGAGATTCCGGTTTACACGCTGAGAGGAAAAACGCTGCGTGAGGATGGTGAAGTAATTACATCTGACAGAAGGACCATCTCCATTTCTCATTTATTCTGAAGAGCTCACATATATCTGTTAGCACACACACACACACACACACATACGTCTCTTTCCTTCTCCCTTTTCTCACTAGTTTCTGTCATCTTGCTTTGTTTTAATGAGATTTAGTGGATAATGGGCCACTGGCTCTTGCTCATTGATCCAGACAAGCACATCTCCTGCCATTTCAGAGAACAAAGGCCTGGCACATTGATTGCAGCGAGCGAGACCCTGATGAGACACACACACACACACACACACACACACACACACACACACAGATAAACTGTGTCTTTTTTCCACAGTGTTCAGAGGACACCAGAGTCTTTCGGCGTGTCCTTTTCTGCACATTTTCGTTCTCAATTAAAGCAAAAATGGACTTTGGAACATGCTATAAAGCACAAAGTCATTTTATTGATGCCTTCTTACACATATACACATATAATTCAGTTAAAACACACACTGGTACGATTTCTATATCAATAAATACGTCAAATCCAGTAAATCCAGCAGCACTGAAACATTCACAGCTATACAGTCCTGTTCCATCTGAAATATTATTATTATTTTATATAACATTTCACATAAGTATGAGTCATTTTAGGGTATTTGATGAACACATTTTTCAGGATGAAGTGTCTGTGAACCGAGTGCAACAGCGCCACCGACAGGTCGTAATAAAAACACAGCATGGTGTGAAGAAGCGAGAGGATGTGACGCTAGGGCTGATTTCTTTCTCACCCAGACTGTAGAGTCATGCAGCCAGTCAGTGACACTTGTTATAGTCAGGTGATTCCACGGAGTGACACGCCCCTAAAGATCTGATCTCCTTTCACGCTGGTATTTTAAACACGTAACACATCGTCAGCAGTGAGACGGGGCATGTGAAACTCAGTTGCAGGAGTAACGAACTCTAGCAGTGAGGTGGATTCATTCCTCTGTCGACAATTTTATGTTTATTTAAATAAATAAATAAATAAATAAATAAATAAATGTATTAGGAAGAGAAACTAAAAGTAGACAGATTAACTACCACTTACAAATTAGAGTTAAGTGTAGTTTTCTTTTTTAATTAAAGAATTACAGCATTTTTTTTGTTCATTTGATATTCAGATACAGTATTAGAGTAACGAGTCACCACCAGCGTTTTCGGTTTTCCGGTCTTTGAGATTTCAGGGTTCTGCATGAGGACTGATTTTTAAAAACTAATAATATTGAAGCATTCACTATTCAAGTCAAGTCAAATTCTTTTATTTAGAAAGCACGTTTAAAGACAACAGTAGTTGATCCAAAAACAAGTGTTAAGAGAAGGTTTTAAAGCAGCTGTAGACAGAGCGGACCTCACGTGAAAGGTGAGACTGTTCCGGAGCTCGATCACGCCTTGTGTTAATCCCTGTTAAAAATCTCACAGCTGCTTTTTACACAAGCTGCAGGAGATAGATGAAGGCCAGCACACAGAGAATTACAGTAGTGATGTAATAAGAGCGTGAATCACAGTTTCCGGGTCTTTCATAGAGAGAAACTGACGCCTCACAATGGCTTTGATGATTTTGATGGATAAAATCAGTCTAAAAGTAGACAAAAAATATTGTTATTGTGTGTCAGATCATTTGCTTAATTTATTCAATACAAGCACACAAACCAAACTGTGTGTGTGTGTGTGTGTGTGTGTGAGAGAGAGAGAGTTTGTCTGATGTCTCCTTACACTCGCATCCCTGAAACATCTAAGATATACAAGTCGATGTGGATTCAGCGCTGACCAGAATAGAAGCGAGTGTGTTTGTGTGCCAGATCTGATCTTCAGACTCGCTTTCTCACATCGAGAAAACAACAACAACAACAACAACAACAACAACACACACACACACACACACACACACACACACACACACACACACACAATGTAGTTATGATGTCATGCTTTACACTGTACTGTGTGACTCAATCGAGGTGTGATGTAGGCGGCTCTACACCATCACAGCTGTCCAAAAATTCCTAAAAGAAATAAAGAAACGTATTAAAAATAACTTCACACAACTAAGGATTCCAAATGCATTATTATTATTATTATTATTATTATTATTATTATTATTATTATTATTATTATTATCACAGATTTGTGTTTTCAGTGATTCAACTGGTGTTGAATTTCATCTCCAAATCTTACAAACATTAAACCATGAAAACATTCAGTACTTCAGTTTTATTCTTGACTTATTGTTCCTTTTCCTTCGCGGTTCTATATCAGCGATGACAGAAGAACAGAAGTGCAGATTCCTCTCCTCTCTCCTCGTTGAGTTCTCTCCGGCTCGGATGGGAGCGAGGTTGCCATGCCGACTGGTTTCTATGGAAACTGGATGACAGCACGTGCTTTGAGAAAAAAAGTGTCTGAATCTCTAAGAACAGATAGAACTGATACAAGGATGGCGTTTAAAAGAAATATTTCTGTCCTTATAACGGGATTTTCGTGACTCTAATATTTGAGCGCACACTCTCTGATCATTTACAGACTTCCTGGATCTGATTAAAAAAACTAACAAAGCCCAAACTGGTGCATATTGATTGAAATATGTCAATATAAAACTGTTTTATATAGCGAGAACATGAAAGCTTTCACCAAAAGAAGCCTTTAGGAACAGTTTTTTAATATTCGATCACAGAGAGACAGAGAGACGTTAGATAATCCCATTACTCCACGTTACATCATATTTAAACAGTGAGGAAGCGACTGATCATTAATAAATAACTTCCACTCCTGCTCCGTTCTCTCCTCATATCCGCTCTGTGCTCTCGGCTTTTATAACCGCAGTGTGATTAAAGACATGCAGAAACAACGCAGAAGAACAGGTCCTGCATGAGAGCTCATAAGTTTGCATCCCCGCTGGGGTTGAGAACAGAAATGTAAAAGGTATCTCGGAAGTTTGGAGGTTTTAGTTGGTTTATTTGAATGTTTCTTGACTTAAGTAAATAAACATGCTGACTTTTTTTTACTTAACTGACTTATTTTACACCTGAAATTGTTTGAGTCAAACCATCAGTGGGAATCAGGAAAAAACTCTTATATACTCGCCAAGAATGAGGAAATACAGATCTGTATCAAAGATGGAGAAGGAAATTAAAATATATCCGAGAGAGAGAGAGAGAGAGAGAGAGAGAGAGAGAGAGAGAGAGAGAGAATTTCTTTGTAAGTGTTCAGTAAGTAACAGGCAATAAATTAGTGTTTAAAAAAAAATCACGTGTGCAATTTTACAGCTATACTGCTGTTTTTACTCCTTTACTGCGAAAGAGTTGCACAAATAAGAGACTGCTAGAGAGAGAGAGAGAGAGAGAGAGAGAGAGAGAGGATAACAACTAGAACAGAATTAGTCACAGTTCTGAATTTACAGAAAATCTAAATAAAACAAGAAGAAAGTAAGCTATGTATATGAGTTATCTGTTTAAAATACTATTAGCCAACTAGCTATGCTAACATTAGCTAGTGTTGCCTAGCTTTACCTCCATTTTAAACACTTAATAATGGAAGAAGAATGAAATAATCGGAGAAATGAAAAACAGAAAAATTAAATTAGCCAAACAAGTTTCTTAGCTGATTCAGGTAAATAGCTTAGCAGCTAGTTTTAAAGTTAATGGTAATTTTTATTTTATTATTTTTTTGTTTTTTTTCTTTTTTACTGTTGAACTCTAATCAGTCCTTACAGTTTTTTTTTGTGATTGTTGCGGCCAAAAAATGTGTGATTGTGCTGCAGCATTTTAAATAATTTGCGTTGCAACTTGCAGAGTTTTTTTTGTGTTTTTTTTGTGTGTGTGGAAAGCGACTCGCATCGGTGAAATTGCAATCGTAGGAATAGTTTTGTGCGCTCTTTCACGTTGATGTTTGTTGGTAAATGAGATCTTTTAGCTGTACTCTGCACTCCAGAATAAACCAGGAAGTGATCTGTGAAGCAACAGAACCTGAAATAGCAAATCTGCTAATCTGTCTAGGCTAGTGTTAGCATCACGCTGTACAGCCGGATGTTACCGAGTGATGTGAGTCATCTGGTTTAACACTAGCTCACGTCTCACACACACAGGGGAAAGAGTCGAGCTGGAAACACACACACACACACACACACACACACGCACGCACACACACACACAGAGGTTTATAACGAGCTCAGTAATGAATTACACTGTGTGTAATGCTGTTATAGGAATCTAATCATCGATGGGGGTGTTGAGGAAATATTTTCATACAAGAGCACATCCTGAAGTGTTTTATTCCTCTTATACCACTGCAGTGATTACAGCTATTTATTTAGTAATACTTTTTGTCCATTTATAGATACATTTAATGTTCTCACTTACATTATGGCAGCTATAATTAATTATTTAATTAATTATTAGTAAGATAATATATAAAACACCAGACTGCAGACTATTAAGGAATTGAGCGCTATTAATCGTATTCCACACAGCACATAATTAAGGTCCCTAAAGAAGCTTGCTGTAAATTGTCAACAGTATATTTGTCAAAGCGAAGCGTGCGAAATGATGGGGAGTGTTCCTCAGGACGGGTTCAGATCTGTACACAAAGAGGCAATGTGGAAATCACGGCTCTTAAAGGTCACTGAAATGCTTCAAGACACAATGATATCTGATTTGTGGAGATGTCGGAGATGAAAATGTCACCAGAGCTTCATTCGTGGTTTGATATCATGAGCCACAAAGAACCGAGAACAGAGACGAGGAGACGAGTTCGGACCTTCAGCTCAGACTGCCGAGGCTGCGGAGGAGAAAAACACACAAATATCATAGCGGTGCTCAATAATAAAATGTTTGCTGTTTTCATTCGGGAGTACCGTGGGATTTGAACATGGAAGGTTCGTTCAGGTGTGTCTAATTCTATGTTATTACTTGCGAAATTGACCAAGCATGTCCACTTGCTTTGTGGATCACGAGTGCTGGATTGTTAGTAACAGGAAACAGCTGGATCCATGTACTGATTTACAGTTGTTTGTAAATGTGTCCTTTATTGATGAATTGCTCCGAGGTGACGCACTAATGAAGAGTGAAGCGTTAGATCAACCAATGATCAAGCAGTTCTTTAACTGATTTTTCCTGTTTTTGGATCTCATACTAAATAGCCTAGTTTTAGATCTTCGAATGAAATACAACATAAAACAAAGGCAACCTGAGTAAACACACAACACAGTTTTTAGTTTTTATTTTTTATATTGAAGCAAAAAACTTTATCCAACACCTATCATCCATGTGAAAAATAAATTGCACCCTTAAATCCCCCCTTAAAGTCTTAAAACCAAATGCTTCCAATAACTGGAGATCAGACTTTCATGCCGCTCTGGTGGGTTTCTGGCCCACTCTTCTTTGCAGAACTGCTTTAGTTCAGACACACTGGAGGGTTTTTGAGTATGAACTGCACGTTTAAGGTCCTGCTACAGCATCTCAACTGGTTCGTCAGGACTTTGACTCGTCCACACCAAAACTTAAAAATAGCTTTTCTGAGTCATTCATAGGACTTACTCCTACGCTTTGGATCGTTGCCTTGCCGCATAATCCAGTCGCGCTTGAGTTTCAACTTATGGACTGAAGACCAGATATTCTCCTTTAGGATTTTATGGTAGAGAGCAGAATTCATGTTTCCCTCAATTATTACAAGTTGTCCAGGCCCTGAAGCAGCAAAGCATCCCCACACCATCACACCTCCTCCACCATGCTTGACCGTAGCTATGACGATCTTTTTGTGGAATTCGGTGTTTGGTTTACACCAGATGTAGCGGGACTCCTGACTTCCAAACAGTTCCACTTTCCACTTATCAGTCCACAGAACATTCTACCAAAAGGTTTGAGTATGGTAAAGTCCTGATTCTAAATGTTTTATGTAATTTGCATAATATTACTACAATATTATAATGACCTCAGTAATCAAAGTCCTGATCTGTAGCATAGAAACAAACTCAAGTAATTAATCTTAATCCATGAAAACAAGCGTCAAGGTCAAAACCAGGAAGTAAGACAGAAAAACAGTGGACACACACACACACACACACACACACACACACACACACACTCATGATCCACAGACACAATGGCCCACTTTTTTGCACTGGATGTTCTCCAGAAGCTGCATTTGGGGAAGCCCGAGTCCCACAGCGAGCGAGTGGAGGATGATTTATGGGTCACTAACACACACACACACACACACACACTCGCCCAGCACAAGTAAAGCATTTTGTAGTGCCAAGAGATGTGTTTGATGTGATGTGATGTGTGTGTGTGTGTGTGTGTGTGTGTGTGTGTGTGTGTGTGGGTGTGATGGTAGATTGGAGTTTCCCATATCATTATTCATTAATTATGTTTACTAATTACAGACTGCAGGTATTCGTTGCTTTCCCGAGTTTCACAGTGATCTTCCTGCAGCTTCCTCAGCAGGGCTCGGTGATGTTTCAGCTACTTGAGCATTCTCCAAACATCTACGAAGTCTCACGGAAGTTCTCAGACTTCTTCGCGCCTGTATATCCAACATCTGAATCGAAGTGATTGACGTAGTGGTGAAAAACACAACGCTATACAAATTCTATCTCAATTCTGAACTAATTAACTGTGATGCGGTAAAGAAGCAATGAATCCAAATGACTGTCTCAAACCGAACGATTCCTCGGACTGATCCTACGGCGCTTGTGGTGTGAAGTTTCTTCAGTTCCCCGGTCACAACTTTAGTTCCTACCTGGAATTATTTCTTGCAGAGAAGTATCAGTGCCTCTGGTGAGTGTACGTAGCTAGTACAATTACTGCTTTGCTAATCTAATCTAATCCGAGAACGCTAAACCGAGCACGTCGAATGTAAATAAAACTAATCAGTTTGTCTCACTGATTAGTGCGTTATTTAACTTGTTTTCAGCTCGTTAGCTTTAGAAGCTATATATAGCTGTTACCGCTTCGCGTCATAACTAAAAAAACCATTTAAACACTTTTCAGGCCACGCCCACAGCCAACAAGTAGAAAGAGAGAGAGAGAGAGAGAGAGAGAGAGAGAGAGAGAGAGAGAATGAATCGATGATATGCAATCTCCCACTGCTTTTGTGTTTCCCCCTACATCCTGCAACTTCTTCAAGTGGAAGCACTTGTACTGTATCTTCCAGGCAGAAACAAGACACAAAGCAGCAGAAATTATTATTCTTTCATAAATCATGCTAGACACAAACACCACATACATTTCCACTGCGCGTGACATTGACAAACGGACAAGTTGTGCAGTTCTGTGTGCGCAAAATAAATCTCTAAATCTGGTTTGTTTAGACAAGTGGTTTGAAACATCTGGTGATTTCAGCGTGATCCAGCTGCAGGACGGATAATCAGTGCAGCGAAAGGAGTGTGTTCTGCCGGATCGTTACTCATTACCATCCCTCACACTGACCCAGATGTGGTGTGGAGCGATAAATAGAGACAATGGTTTAAACAAAGTGTAGATAGATAGATAGATAGATAGATAGATAGACAGGTAGACAGACAGACATATAGATAGATAGATAGATAGATAGATAGATAGATAGATAGATATTTTATATGATATTATATATTATATAGATATTGTATATTTTATAATAGAAAGAACCGGAGGGTGATTCTATGTTTTTCTTTTCTATGTATGATGTCACACTGTCTTAAAATTGCTGTAGAGGGAAGAAAATATCAGCCGGAAATTTTGATATGCAAATGTATGAATGTACACAGAAGTTACATTAATGAATAAAAGGCTAATGATGGACCAACAGGAAATGTCAGAGCGGATCCCTTATTACAGTCTGAAACAAAACAGGTGAAGAGTATCTTATTTATAAGACATCTATGTGTTCCTGTGTCTGCCCAAAAAACAACACACACACACACTGCTCCACATTTCCCACCTCCACATGTTTTTCTTGTGGCTGTGCCTGATACGGAATGGACGCGACCTGATTTCATAATCTTCTTTCACGGGAAGGAGCGAAGAGACAAAAATAAAAACTGAGAGATTTATTTCCCATTTGTACAGGTACATGCGCACAGGAGCTCTCACCTGGAGTGCTCGGCTAATCAGAACGAAGAGCAAAAGGTAGAAGGAATAAAACTTAAACGCACAAAATAAAAAGAAATGAAATAAAGCAGCACACGATATATGTTTCTTCTGTACACCGGGATTTACTGCGTCTTCACAAAGGAAGCGCGTGTCCTAAATATACACGAAAAAGATGACAGCTTTAGCATTGCATAACAACAAGGGTTGTGAAATTGAGAAGAGAAGATCAGTGATGCTTTGAAGTTTATGTACCTGTCCATGGATCTTTCAACAGGTTAATGACCCAAACATGAGTCCGAATCAGCACAGAAAACGTTTACATGACACAAATCACTTCCTACGGATTTAAACTTGATGTCCACATGCACAAACATGAGAAGAGCGGATGGAGATCCTTCACAAGTGTTCCTTAACAGCCTTTCACGTACGCCATGTTCGGTGTGTTCTGGATCTGACGCACAAGATGTCTGATCTCCATGTTCTCCACGCGCAGATGATTTTAGTGATCTCTGCGTGACTTTTTCCATCGCTGTATTTCCAACCAGTAAAGAAACACGTTTTATGACGTCCTACACTGCCCTCAAACTTCTTCTTCTTGTTTTGGCTTTTTATTTGGTTTAATGGCGTGCAGTTGGAAACCAAACCAAAGCCAAGCAGCAAATGAACCACAAGATTCAAATTCAGACTCAACACAATTTACTGCTCGATTCTAAGTGGCAGGGGTGCCAATATATTCGAAACTAGTGCTTTACATAGAACTTTATCATTATAGTTGGTCATCACAAAGGGTGCCAAGATTTTTAGATACGATTGCACTGTATATTTTCTTTCAGGGAGTGAATGTTGTGCATTAGTGTATAGTGCAGTGGAAGTTTGAGTCTCATGTTCATGAGCATGAAGACACCAGAACCCTACACACACTCCACATTTCCTCAGTTTTCATCACAGAGAAACATCAAACACAAACCGCACACCGGGAACGTCTAAATATATTCTAAATATATCCTCAGAAGAGTGCAGAACGCCACACAGGCCCTGCATTAATCAACCGGAAAGCATGTATTTTTAATTCAGAGCTGAAATATTCAGTAATAACTGTTTTCTTTTAAATGCAGAAGATGTTTATCTCCAGGCTCTCGAAATTTCCATGATTCAGCATGCACGTCGTGCCACGGTTTAAATAACTGTACTTTCAAAAGTCTACGTGAGTCATTACGACGGCTGACAGAAGCTCGGAACGCCTCCGCAGAACCGAGACCAGAATTCCACACTGCTGATTCGCTTCTGGTCCGTAACGAGGCCGAAAGACTGTAAGCGAACTGACCCGGAGCTGGAGAGGCCTGAGGTTGCTGACAGCACAGGGAATCTGTTAGATAACACATATGGGAATGGAAAGTAATGGTTATCCACACACACACACACACACACACACACACACGGGTAAAAGCGAGTGTGTATTGGTGACTAAGTGTGCATGTGTAGGATGTGTCATTAGCAGGTTTTGGCTTGAAGGTTGCGAGAACATTAGAGCTGATCCTCTATGGTACTGATCTATTCTCCAACTGCAGATCTCAGCTGAACTAAACTGCCAGATTTACTGCCTTTTTAAAATACGTACATCATCAAAATTCACACAATAACCTTTTAAAATCAATACGCTAAAGAATTTCAGCACAATAAAAAAAAGAAGTTTGCCAAAACATTTAAGAACGAGCTCATGAAGCGATCTTCTAATTAACTTCAGACCCTGAGCTCGGATTCACGAAATGTTCTTAAGAATACAATTCTTCTTAACTGCCATTTTCTTCTTATTTTTTAACTTCATTTAAAAAAGAGTAAAGAATAAGTTAAGAATTTTTTTATAGATTGTTCCGAAGAAAAAACTTAAGAAAAATTAAAATTCTTAAAAAGGTATGTTCTTTAAAATCATCGTGAATAACTTCTTAAAGTTAGGATAAATGCCAACAAGTCTTAGATTAGCAAAGGGTTAAATTTTTTTAATGAATTTACTGCGCTGTTTCAAATATTAATCATTACAAAATTATAAAACTTTCAACATGTAATAAATACTGTATAACTGCTACAATATTTTACATGTATAATCTATAATAATAATAATAATAATAATAATAATAATAATAATAATAATAATAATAAGCGTACTTGGCTTATTGTTCTGCATTTTCCAGCAAGTAAATTCTCCTGTGTGGGTTAATGTGTGTTAACATTGTTAAATGAAGCCCTTTACGTTTGAATAAATGATCAGGAAGCGATTGCTACTTAAAAAAAAAAAAAGATAATAAATGGATCAATTAAAAATTTGGCAGTATTGAATTTGTTGTAGATTTTACAGTATTGTCATTTTATAAAATGTTCTTAAGAAAATATTTGAGAATTTCTAAGAAAGAGCTGCACTTAGGAACATTCTTACCAACGTCTTAGTATTTATCTTAAGAACTTTCTTAACTTCTTTCTTTCTTAAGAAGATTTGTATGAATCCGGCCGCAGAGCATAATCTGAATTTCTCTAAAACTGCTTCGTGACAGTTATTACTGTTAAAAATAATACTATAAAGACTGTGTTTATAGAACTGAGTTCAAGCTGAACTGAAAAGATTTAACCTTGGATTTTATAAAAATGTTATAGTACATAAACTTTGAACATGAACTGGTCTCATTTGAAAGATTTTTTTCAAACAAAAACAAAATAAAAATTTATTATATAGCAGATATCAGACGTTAAAATGCAGCTCAAATTGGTTCACAAAAAAAGAATAAACAGCTAATAATAATAGAAATATTAGAAAATATATCATTAAAAAAATTACAATAACCTGACCCTAAATCCAGCAGGATGGATGGATGGATGGATGGATAAATATTTTTTGATATATGAATTCAACTCAGTAGTAAAACTGAAAAAGTATACTCCAAAATGAAAGCTAATATCCGATCGTTTGTTCTCATGTTCTTAAAACAAGCAAACAATGAGCGTTAAAGAAAATGATTTGACAATCTGATTTCTAATATTTTTTTTACACCCTCAGTAATAATTGGTGAAAATGATGACGATTGATCGGGTGAGTGAGACAAAAACAATTGCGTATCATTAGCATAAGACTAAAGATTATTCCAGATAACTACTCACAACTACACATTGGGCGCTGATACAGAACCATCCGGAACACTTGATATTCTCCGTTTGATATTTCGATATCTAGAACATCGTTTACGCCGTCAAAGAAAACCCAAAACCAAGAGCGAGATTTGTTCTTTGCGGTTTCTCTGTAACACGACAAGCTGCGTTTTTGTTTGTTTTCATCTAATTAGCTTGAACAGAGAGAAGAATCGAGTATTTTTTTATATAATCCGTTAAACGATGGATCTTTTTCCCTGGATGAGATTCCCTGTATACGTAGATTCAAAACAGGAGCGGCGCTGATACAGAACCTTGAGGAACACCGTACTGGATGGTGTGTTGTGTGTTTTGAATAGCCTATAATTCGCACTGCTAAAGAGAAAATAACACAGAATGGATTCATTCTTGATCGTCGTCAGCAGAACACGTGTGTAAGGTGACGCTGAATTGTTCTCAACATGCTGTTTGTTTGTTTTTCTTTTCATTACGACGTTTTCGGCACGTGTTGATTTCAGAGTATGTGCTCATTAGTTTCCTCTGTTTCTACAGAATGATTCAGAGTTTCATTCATTCATCTCTTCAGTTGTTTGCTCAGTCTGCGCCGTTAGGATGTTAATGCGGCCGCTCGTGACAGCTTCAGAACGTTTTTAATGACAATTTTAACGCAGTGGAGTAAAACGTAAAAGGGCCGTGAGCTCCCTCCTGTCGAACTGCTTTGTGCTTTTCCCACATGTGCTGTTTATTAAAGCATTTACAGCGCTTCTGAAAAGCTCCAGGCTGTCATTAGAGCAGCGCTGGAGAGATCTGCTGGCTTTTCATGAGATGTTTATCCGATTTGTGAGACGATCAGTAAGAAGATGTGTGTGTGTGTGTGTGTGTGTGTGTGTGTGTGTGTGTGTGTGTTTTGGATCATTAAAATGGCACTGGCTGATGAGGATGAAGATTTACTGAGATATTTGATGTCTGATATGTGGGTAATAAATAAATAATTCAGTGTCAGTGAGATGAATAGTGAGACACACATGAATCATCTGCATCTATATACTTAGTGTAAATACTGGAGTACTACAGTGTGCTGGGACGCCAACGCAAACGAATAACATTCACACGGACATGAGTGTTAAAGTGTAATACTGGAGCTGCTCAAATGATGTAAACGTTGCTCTCTGAAGCAGCTTTGTCAATGAAGATAAACATTACGAGTGTAACACAAGGACATCTGTATCTGTAGTCGGATTTAAACCTGTAAGTGGGAGTGGCCTAAACCAGAGAGGTTTTTTTTATTCCCTTTATGAACTCTACCACTACACAATAAAATCCCTAGTGTTGAATTAACACCCAGAGTGTTTATTTGAGTCCAGTGGACTTATATAAACATTGTAGGGTGTAAATTCAACACTGTGGGTGTTAAATCAACACTGGTGATTTTGCTGTGTATACACTGGAGAACCCCAGATGTACAAATGTAAGTAATGTCTGTGAATTGTTGCTCTGACAGTTCCTCAACCTCAGCTACATCACTCCAGTACACAACCACTCTCAATTAGGAATGTTTTTTTAAAATCTCTCCGCTCTCCGCCCTGTTCCGCATATGTGAGCTCACACATGAGACGCCTAGAGTTGGCTAGTCTTGCTGAGATTGACAGTTTAGAGAGAGTATGCCCCTCCCACTCGGAAAGCACAGCCAATACCGCTCTCTTGACTCAGAGCCGTGGCATCGTCGGGATTCGACGGTGTGATCTCCTGAAGACAGAACAAAGGTTTATCTTTAGCAGCGTAATTTAAACCACCATGACTCTGACCAGGCGGTTACTAAGGATGAGTGAATAAAGCTGTAAATGCATCAGCCTGCACCGCACGCTTGTGACGATGTTGATGAACGTGATCTTTCTTTGTTCCGTAAAACAAAAACCTCCCACTTGCTCGCATGACATTTTGTGTTGGAGCCCAGCCCCGATGCACAGCTCTAGTCGCAACCAAACACCATGTGAACCTTTCTTTAAAAAAAAAAACAACAACACAAAAATAAATATGTAATGGTTATGCCGAAATCGGCGCTGGACTACATCACCCATCAGCCCTAGCATGTCACATGACCTGTCACATGTCTCAACAAGCACTCACACCTGTGTCTCATCTCACCCTCATTAACACCCCTATATAAGTTCTAGTGTTTCTGCACCTTACTGTCAAGCTTGTATTGTTGTCTCGTGTATGTGTGCCGCAGCCTAGTACTTATTCTGTGTGGTTTTTCCCTAGTATCCATTGTTTATGTTCATAATCCTTGTTTTCAAGTGTTTTGTTGTTGTTTTGGGATGTGTATCTGTTCAGAACACACTATCTGTTCATTCCTAGTGATGTACTCATGCTCACTTACATCCCTAGGCTGCTCTTTAGACCTATTGTTTTTCCTGTAGTAGTGATGATGAATACGCTCATGCACGGGTTGCCAGATTGATTAAATTCTTCAGCTTTGTCCCTGCAGAGACTCACCTGTACTGCCAGGTAGATTCAGCAGGATCACTGCAGATTCACAGCTTTACGTTCTCGCTGTCGTTAATGAAGGAACTGACTTTAACTGCGTGCGTGCATCATCTCTCATACAGAGCTCGATGTGTATTTGTTAAGCATGCTTGTGTTTGTTTTCTTTTCTAATTTTAAACACTGAATAAAACTTGAAAACTTCACCCAGTCATGTGTGTCTTCTAGTCATAAATGCTGGTGATATTTTTTCTGTCTCTGTTGAAATTGAGTATATTTGGTTTAGTTATAGTTTATAGATGAAGAGGATTGTGGTATATTATATCCACTAAATGCTTGAAATTCTTTTTTTATTATTATTCCTAGCTTACGCATTGCCCGTCTCGGATGGGAAATCATTCAGTATTTGAAAACTGAACAAATCAGCCGACTTGACAGCTTCTGTCCCCATTTATTAAACTCAGCAAGTACAGTGAGATGACATCAGAGTACACAATGGTTCATTCTCCAGAAGTGCTGAGATGATTTTTTTTTTCTTTGTAAAAATGCTCATTCATTTGGAAAATATTACGATTTCATGCACAACAAACCATACAGAATAGTATAAAATAAATAAATACATAAATAAGTAACTGAAAATAAAAATGAAATAACACTGTGTTAGATGACTTGATGATGGAAAAATGGAATGGAGTATTTTCAGTTTTCGAATAACAAGCAATAATAATAATAATAATAATAATAATAATAATATGTCGATGTATTAAAATATCTGAAACATTCCATTATTATTATTATTATTATTATTATTATTATTATTATTATGCCTCTGAATGCACATTAGCATATCATTTTAAGTAACAAATATTTATTTATAAAAAAATATTAAATACAAATATTAACTTCAGTAAAAAGAAGGGGTTTTGGACACAGGTGCAAACACCTGCGTTGGCACAAAGGTCATGCAAACTCAATCACCAAGAGATTTTCTATATACACAACGCCAAACGTTTTTTCAAAAATGATGAAATGAAATAAATTCCTCTCCTTGTCCTTAAAAAAAAAGTCAGAATGATTATTAATACTTCTTTTAGGTCCTTGCTGGCATTGGATGTAAACTTCGTGTTTATCTGCTCTTAACCTGCGGTGTTTATGGGGATAATTATCATATCATTATTATATCATTATCATATAATTAACATATTTTCTCATATTTGCAGATGTCTTCTTCTCTGGTTGACACACACATCAGGACCAGGCCTGCTTTGTGTGTGTGTGTGCGCGCGATGTTGAACTTTAAAATGAGCTCATGCTACGTTCAATGTCTCGGAAGTGTGTAATTAGGGCATGACGCAGAAGCCGGAAGTGGAAATAAATTTAAAAAAACATGGTGTGTGGATGTTACGTAATGAACACCACAGCCAGCCTGTAGCAAGCAGAAAACACGTTTGAAATGATGTTCAGGCTGCACTGTGACAGATAAAGGTGCCAAGGTGTACTTCTCTTGTTGCTTGTAAAAAATAATAATAATAATTGAAGCTGAATGAGCACTGATTTAGCTTTAAAGTTTAATTAAAGATGAACAACATGTACCTTACCTTCGAAGGTAGACTACCAACCGACTGACAGGAAAAGAAAAAGTACAATTTGGTACCTTTATTTCTAAGTGTGTACACTATTCTAGTCTAACACATGAATATTTAAATATCGCTGTATATTTATACAGTTGAAATGTCATGCATTTTGCATGCACACAATTATCATCAACTGTTGCCTTTCATTATTTTTTCTACACTATTAAAACTCAGTGTTGCGTCGTTTGTGAGCTCGTGACCCGTAATTTATTCCTATGATCTCCGACAGCACGTGAACGCAGCTACATCGATGTGAAACGTGGCACTGCTAAAACCGACACCGATGTCCGATACTGAATTGATATCGTGATGACGGATGAAGTCGGACCCCGAGCAGAACTTCTTCTCATCGCTGTGATGAAGGTGGGTGGATTAATCTAGATGGGTTTAGTTTGGAGAAGTAGGCCTATAAGCTAAACCAGCAGCTTGGAAAGAAAATTCCACTTATTTTTTTCACCCCTAAAACCCATACGCCCGCGGTCATGTCATGTTAGTCCATCATCATCATCATCATCATCATCATCATCTCTTCCTCAGTCCGCTCTCAGCATCCTGATCCTCAGAGGCTTCTCAGTCGCTCCTCACTGCTTTACATGCGGCGCATCAAACCGGTGATTAAATGCAAAAAAGGTTCTTAGGCGTCAGGAGGGTCTACACACCGGGGGACGGTTTATCCGCCATGCCTTTCAGCACCTCGTCTATTCGGTCGTCTTCAATGACCACTGAGAAAGAGAAGAAACCATGAGTATGCTTAATTCAAATTAATAATAATAATAATAATAATAATAATAATAATAATGATGATGATGATGATGATGATGATTATGCGTATTGTCCGACAGTAAATAAATAAAAAAAATTAAATAAATAAATACCACAGTTATTATCCTCATCACCACCACAGTGCGCATTGTGCCATGCCGAGAAATGCATTGGGTAGAATTGTAAGTTTTCTTTCTTTTAAAAATATATTTCTATTTGATAAAGACCAAAATCCCCTTCTGGTCATCCCCGAGTCACTCACCGTGTTTTGCCCGTCCGATTTGTCCGAGTTTCGGCGGCCTTTTTGACTGCGACGCGCCGAAAAACGAGTTGGTGTCCTGCAGCCGGCAGCTGAACGACATTTGTCCGACCTCGTCGTCCGGTCCGTAGCCGTTCATCTTCCCCTCGCTGTAGGGCAAAACCTCGGACATGGCTGAGGAGGACACGAAAGAAGGAGTGAGAGAGAGAGAGAAAACGAGAGGTTCGGGTTCGGGCTCGGTCGGGTTGAGTGTAAACTCCAACTCCAGCAGCGTGCGTTCGCTCTGAATCCGGACTCAATGAGCTGTTATGGTAACAGAGAGGGGGAGAGAGGAAGAGAGAGAGAGAGAGAGAGAGAGAGAAATACAGGGATTGGTGGTGGTGATAACACGCAGCTCTGGTGGAAAAACGCAGGGAGATCCCAAAGACCATAAAGGAACACCCAGGCGGAAAAGTGAAGTCATTCATCCGGGTTTATAGCCGGGGGGGGGGGGTGCATAAAGAAAAAAATAACATATTAAAGAAAGAACACAGGCAGATAGTTAGATAGATAGATAGATAGATAAATAGATAGAGAAGGGGAAAAAAGAGACTGAAAGCAGGAATTTAAACAAAGTGAGAGAGAGAGAGAGAGAGAGTGTGTGTGAGAGAGAGAGAGAGAGAGAGAGAGAGAGAGGAGGGGTGGTGAGGGAGCAAAAGTTTATAGCTGCTATCATGGAGGTGAGAACAGGAACTCGTCTCTCGGAAGTTCCACGTCGTTAAATCTAACTATAATCTGTTGATAAGAGAGTAAGAAAAGAAATGCAAAGAGAAACAAAAGAAAATAAAAGACAGCATGAATAAACAGAAGAGACAGACAGACAGACAGACGATAAAACATCTTCCAGGAGTGTCCACATGCCAGCTGATATTTCTTTCGGTTCATTATCTGATTAAACTTGACGTGTATGAATTCTGTAATCTGTGAATGCAGTGAAAAGTTTTTGAAATGCAGGTGATAAACCTTCAGCACCTCGGACAGCAGCGTCAGCGCTAGAAAGCAACATACAAACAAACAAACAAAAACAGGGAAGAAAGAAAAAAACTGTAGGGTCCTTTTTCACTGGCCCGGTACCCCCAATATCCACCAATCAATCAATCAATCAATCAATCAATCAACCAACCAACCAATCTATCTATCTATCTATCTATCTATCTATCTATCTATCTATCTATCTATCTTTATTATCTATATTATCTATATCTTTTGTACAGGTACTGTGTATGTGTTATGTACTGGTAATGTGAATGTAGAGTACCTTTAAACTGACAGTACCGGACGTAAGGAACACTATTGTACCTTTAATTACTTTTCAGAGTAATAAACACACGCTAAAGGCTCAAATACCACTTCAGTGACAAGGACAAGGAAGGATAGGGGTCAATACTTATTGTTTTGAAAGTGTAGACACTTTGACATTTGTTTTCCAGTGGTTATATAATCTACCCACTAACCAGTGCTCATATACATCCGGCTGCTTGTAAACCAGTTGGTGCTGATTACACACTGAATTCAGCTCTGAGGTTTTACTGTACACCAAATTCAGCACTCAGAAGTTCGGAGTCGTGAAGAAATGCAAACAACAGCTGATGTCCAGCTCGCCTCTGGCCTGCTGTGCTCGGGGTTTACAGAAACCGGAAGCTGAGGATCTATTTTAACCAATCCTATAGCGCCACCTGCTGGATGCATTTAGATAAAACTCTCAATTCTCTTGTGTGTCTGTGCAATTAATGGAGCAAAATAGTGTGTGTGTGTGTGTGTGTGATCTTGAAAAAAGTGTGTCCCTTACTCTCCTCCCCTCCTCCCCCTCCAGCGCACTGTAACTCAGCACCGGAAGTGAGAGCTCGTGTGTCTATTTTTTCCCTGTGTTTTTTTTGCCACCTGTCCGAGTCAGTCCAGGAGAGTTCACATTCACATTCACACAATCAGAGACAACAAGAGAAAATCAGAAATCACAAAAGAGGACGGAAATAAGATGAAGTTAGTTTTTTATCTGCTTCCAGTTTTGCTCTCCTTCTTTCTGTCAGGTAAGAAGACAATTGATTACTTAAACTAATCAAACTAATTCCATTCCCCAGTGCATATGTTTGTTTCACTCTTTCAAAGCACAAATCTCAGGTCTAAACTACCTATATTTTGTTTGTTTGTTTGTTTGTTTGATGTACAGTTTAACACGCATTTCAGAGCTCACAATTTCCTGACTTTTAAAACTAGACATGATTAGAATGTGTTCCAGCTCCAATATTGTTCTCCATATTGAGGTTTTAATATGCAGAAAAGTTTTATGGAATCGTTTATCTCAATACACAGCGTGAGATGCAATAATACTGCAACAGAATGTGTGTTTTGGTGGTTAGTTTTAAAATTTAATTCTGAATACAGTTATAAATAAGCTCATACTGACAGAAGAAACAAACTCAGACACAGAACATTCCATATTTAAGGAACACCCCCCCGAAAAGACGGAAATGGTTCAGTCCACCAGTTTAATAAGAATTTTGAGGTGTACTCTGAGTTTCATAATTTATTAACTGATTAGTTAATAATTTTATTTTATTTATTTATTTTATTTATTTATTTTTACCAGAACAGAACAACAAAAAAACTTTTATGGCACTTTTGTTTTTAAGTGTGCACACTCTTAACTGTAGAACCCATACGAGTTTTTTTGGTGTGTGCATTGTAACCTATATCTTCAAAAGAGTATAGAGAACCTGAGTTTCTCTTATAGAGACGGTTCCAAGTAGAATCCATCCAGGAAGGTAAGAACCTCCGAAGAACGTCATATCTTAGAATGCAGCATTCATATATATATATATGTATATATATATATATAAGAAAGCAAAATAAGAAAAGGAGCTGTTCAAGTTTTCACCATTTGTAGCATTTACAGCCCAACGCTTACTGATATTTAATTCATGACACTATGGAAATGGAAATGGAAACATTCTGAGCCTTAGGATCCTTTACACGATCCTTTACACGATCCTTAACACGATCCTTAACACGATCCTTTGCGCGATCCTTTGCGCGATCCTTTACACGATCCTTAACGCGATCCTTTACGCGATCCTTTACACGATCCTTAACACGATCCTTTACACGATCCTTAACACGATCCTTTACACGATGAAGGATATAAAGCGCATAAATGTTCACGTCTCACACACAGGATGCAGCGGCAGGAACGAGGAGGAGCGTCTCATCAACCACCTGATAAAAGAGCGCAGATACAACAAAGAACTGCGTCCAGTTCAAAACAAAGACGAGGCGGTGATGATTTATCTCTCACTGATGCTCTCCAACCTCATCTCCCTGGTGAGTGCGTGTTCATACAGAGCTGTAGTCCCGAGCACTATCACTTTATCCTTCATTTTTATCATTATACTGATTTATTGGAGTTATTCATCCTCAGAACTTCATCGAAACATTTTCTTGTCACACTAAAATCTGTTGACATCACTTTATTCTGATTTGAATCTCTCCGTGACAGAATGAAGTCAGCGAAACTTTACTGACGAATGTGTGGATGGAACACGTAAGTCCGCCAGGTCTGCATAGAACCTTTCAGATTTCTTCAGAGGAAACAGCACAACGTTTGGGCTTAGAACCATAACTTTATAACCGTTTATATGATCCAGAAAAACTTTACATTTAAAAATAAAAGTTTTCTACTTAGAACCCTCTGAAAAGTTCAGAGTTGATTACTGAGTGTTTACGGGACCTTTAAGGGTTTACCCAGACTGACAAAT
Organism: Ictalurus furcatus; assembly: GCF_023375685.1. Classification (NCBI taxonomy): domain Eukaryota; kingdom Metazoa; phylum Chordata; class Actinopteri; order Siluriformes; family Ictaluridae; genus Ictalurus; species Ictalurus furcatus. Next base: position 9,477,609 of record NC_071277.1, on the reverse strand, counting down.
GTGAGAAATCTTAAAGGTTCTAAAAGCCACAACTTATATAATTTTTCAAAAAAGCATTCCTTCTGTCATTTCCGCAGTAGTTTTTCAGAAGTGTTCTACCTGGAATCCTCTCTTGGAACAAAACTCCCTGTTGTGTGGTTCTTTATAGAACTAAGAACAAAAAAAGCACAAACCAAAAAAATTTCTGAAGGTTACATTTTCGAAGGTTAATGTTCGCATCCAGAGCCACAAAGTTCCACCAAGAAGCTTTAAATAAGTCTTTTTGAACAGTGTTAGAACAGAGTTCTGATTCTGGGTTCCCTCGTGATTACTGTTAGAGCTGGACTGACCACAGGCTTGCGTGGAACACGTCCGAGTTTGATGACATCAGTGTCCTGCGTCTTCCATCCAGCATGGTGTGGCTTCCAGAGATCGTTTTGGAGAACAAGTAAGACGTCTCTGTGATGACATACTTCGGCTTAAAGTTCTTAAAAGTCTTTCATAATTCGTGTTTCTGTCTGCGATAGTAACGACGCCCAGTTCGAGGTGGCTTATTACTGTAACGTGTTGGTGGACTCCACCGGGTTTGTCTACTGGTTGCCTCCTGCTATCTTCCGTAGTTCCTGTTCCATCAACGTCTACTATTTTCCTTTTGACTGGCAAAACTGCACCTTAAAGTTCAGGTCTGCTGCTTCATTAACCATCATCACCAACAAAACACCAACATTCATTTTATACGTCGAATCCAACACGTCTTTATGCTAAACGTTTCAGCTCTTTAACATACAACGCCAAAGAGATCAGCTTAAATTTAAAAGAAGAGCAGGATCCTGACACCGAGAAGAGCTACCGCGTGGAGTGGATCATCATCGACCCTGAAGGATTCACAGGTAAACATGAATCATGCTTAAATATATTATTTTGCTTTCGATTAGCTGTTAAATGTTTTTTAATCTCTCAGAAAATGGAGAATGGGAGATCATTCACAGACCTGCCAGAAGAAACATCTACAAGAGCATCCCGATGGACAGCAACAAGCACCAAGACATCACCTTCTACCTCATCATCAAACGCAAGCCTCTGTTCTACATCGTCAACATCATCATCCCCTGTGTGCTCATCTCTTTCCTGGCCTCGCTGGTGTACTACCTGCCTGCAGACAGTGAGTCAAAAAATCCCTTTACATTCACGACCACATGCTCTGCTTTACCCCACATTTGGGAATGTGGGGGATTGTGGAGCCCTCTGTGGTAGAACGGTGTTATTGCAAGCTACTTGTATTAAACCATTTTACTGTGGATCGTGCTCCCGGCCTCCCACATGTGCCAGTATTATTGTTAGTTTCTTATAATGATATAAACACCTCAATATTACACCAGTGAAACATATCTGAGAGTTAACAATCACAGGGGGAGGACTGCATGAAGTGACATGGTGAGGAATTGATGACTAATTTTGTACCTATCAAAGAAGATATTTTAATGTTATATAATTATTAAAGAAGGGTAACATACTATCTTTTATTGTAACTTTGTATCTTTTAAAGAGGTGATTTTAAAATTTGTAACTCTTAAAGAAGTGATTGGTAACTTTGTAATTTTTAAAGAAGCAATCTGTAACTTTTGAGGAAGGGGTTTGTAATGTTGTAAAGACATACTTAAAGAAGCACATTTGTCACATTTAAAGAGGTGATTTTAAAGAAGCAATTGGTAACTTTGTGACATTTAATGAAACGATTTGTAACAGTTAGAGAAGTGATTTTAGTAACTTTGTATCTGTTAAAAAGCCGATTTGTAACTTTGCAAAGAAGTGATTTGTAACATTGTAATACTTAAAGAAGCGGTTTGTAATTTTGTCACATTTAAAGAAACATTTAAAGTTGTAACAGGTAGAGAAGTAACTTTTTAACTTTTAAAGAGCCAATTTTCAACTTTACAACTTTTAAAGAAGTGATTTGTAACATTTTAACTTTTAACAAAGTGGCTTCTAACTTCTACTCTTAAAGAAGCAATTTGAAACTTTGTTACTTTTAAAGAAGCAATTTTTAACTTTGTAAGTATTAAAGAAGCAACCTGTAACTTTTAAAGAAGGGATTTATAACGTTGTAATTTTTAAAGTAGTGATTTGCCACTTTGTAGCACTTAAAGAAGTGTTTTGTAGCTATGTCACTTTTAAAGAAGCAATTAGCAACTTTGTAACATTTAAAGAAACAATTTGTAAGAGTTGGAGAGGGGATTTTAGTACCTTTTTAACTTTTAAAGAATAGATTAGTAACTTTGTAATAAGAAATATTTGCAACTTTGTAATGTTTAAATAAATGATTTGTATCCTTATAACTTTTAAAGAAACAGTTTGTATCATTGTAACTATTAAAGAAGCGATGTGTAACTTTGTAACGCTTAAAAGATTGAACCTGTAACACTAATGCTTAGGCAAAATCTTTCATATCTGAAGAAGGGATACATTTCCCTCTGATTTAGGCTTTGATTGTTTGTTTGTTTGTTTGTTTGTTTTTGTGACACTGTTCAGGTGGTGAGAAGATGACCTTGTCCATCTCAGTGCTCTTGGCCCAGTCTGTGTTCCTGCTCCTGATATCGCAGCGTTTACCCGAGACCTCCATGGCTGTTCCACTGATCGTCAAGTGAGTAAGATGAGCCCAAGGAAATGTAGTTAAAGTTATAGCAGCTTTAATAATGTAGAGAAATGAGAAGATCAGGATCCTGGATGTTGTTCTCGCAGGTATCTGATGTTCATCATGGTTCTGGTCACTGTGGTGGTGTTGAATTGTGTCATCGTGTTGAACCTCCACTTCAGGACCCCCAGCACACACTTCATGACCATGTGGACCAAAGAGGTTAGTTACCCATTAGGACACTTCAACACTCAGAAGGGGTACCTTCTGTTTAATCTACCATAAGGGCACCTTAGAGGGCACGGCATCATGTTTCCTCACACAAAGGGGCACCCTAGAGGCCACTTTATCACATTTTTATCTACTATAGGGGCACCCTAGAGAGCACTTTATCACATTTTCTCTACTGTAGGCACACCCCAGAGGGCACTTTATCACATTTGATATACAGTAGGAGCACCACAGAAGGCACTTCATTATGTTTTATCTACTATAGGGGCACCCCAGAGGGCACTTTATCACATTCGATCTACAGTAGAAGCACCACAGAAGGCACTTCATTATGTTTTATCTACTATAGGGGCACCCTAGAGAGCACTTTATCACATTTTCTCTACTGTAGGTGCACCCCAGAGGGCACTTTATCACATTTGATCTACAGTAGGTGCACCCCAGAGGGCACTTTATCACATTTGATCTACAGTAGGAGCACCACAGAAGGCATTTCATTATGTTTTATCTACTATAGGGGCACCCTAGAGGGCACTTTATCACATTTTCTCTATTGTAGGGACACCCTAGAGGGCACTTTATCACCTTTTCTCTATTGTAGGGGCACAACAGAAGGTACTTCATTATGTCTTATTATACAGGCACCCTAGAGGGCTATTTGTTACATTTTATATACTATGAGGGCACCCTAGAGGGCACTTCATCACAGCAATCATTTAACTATGAATCAAAATGGAAATGTTTACATTTCTTTTCCCAACTTTACAAACAGCAGGAGACAGGAATTTTCTTTTCGTGTGTATATTCTTAATAATATATACTGTGTATAACAATAATATAATGAATTAATATACACACAGGGATACACACTACTTAATATACAACCAACTAAATAAAATTACTGACATTACCCAGTTCTTCCTGGAGAAGCTTCCTCGTGTCCTCCGCATGTCGCGTCCGGATGACAGCGAGCCGAGGTGGGAGGGGGCGCTGCCCAGACGCTCCAGCTCTGTGGGTTACATCGCCAAAGCTGAGGAGTATTACAGCGTCAAGTCCCGGAGTGACCTGATGTTCGAGAAGCAGTCAGAGAGACACGGCCTGCCCCCGAGGCCCACACCCACCGCCGGTCAGTACCACAGTGGGTCACTGTACCATGTGAACAGAAACCTTTTTATTCTATTCTGGTCAAAATTTCTCTTACTGTAGCTTTAATTAAATATGCAGCCATAATAAAAAAAAAGCTCAGTATCTGATGTAGAATACATTTTAATAATATTATATTTCTTAATATAATATTATTAAAATGTATTCTACATCAGATACTGAGCTTTTTTTTTTCTTCTTGGAGATTACTCGCTTGCTGGATGATTCGTAGGATCTGTCGGTGGTTTTTTTTCTTCGCAGTGTATAAATTGAGCAGCGACTCGGAGCTGACCGATCAGCTGTATAACGAGCTGAAGCCGGCTGTGGAAGGAGCGAACTACATCGTCAAGCACATGCATAAAAAAAATGACTATAACGAGGTGAGAGCTGCACTCAGAGACATCAGACTTTGCAGTGTGACGTGTTGCATGAACTATTTGGGTGTTTTCGATAATGTAGAACCCAACAACCCCCCCCCCACAAAAGTATGAATTTATTTCATCAGACACTAATACAATACTGACCAATTATATTTCTCAAAGAAAGGGACATTGTAAAATAGCCGTCAAAAGTTTATTAATTACTGAAAGCAGGAACAATAAAATATAGAACATCAGAATAAATGAGCTAAGCGGTAGTAAAAACAACAACAACAAAAAAATTATTAGGGGAATTATACTACATAGTAACCAGTGATGGGAATTTTGGCTCTTTTCCGTGAACCAGCTCACTCAGCAATAAGAGTTGACTCAGTTCATTCAGCTCCCAAACGACTTGTTATTCTACAAAACCATCCAAAGTCATTCGTCTTTGTTTATCAATCTTAAATCTCTCTTTTTGCAATTCTCAAAATCGTGCTTTCATTTTTATGGTGTTTTGATCAAATCTTTTTAAACGAATGTAAATATTGTTTCGACTCGCCTAAAAGATCCGACTCAAAGAGTTGACTCCTTTGCAGTCGACACATCGCAGTAATACGGTTCGATTTGATCTGCCTTTTGGGACTTGTGTGTTTTGCAGGAGAAGGATAACTGGAGTGGGATCGCCAGGACGGTGGACCGTCTCTGTTTCTACATCGTGACTCCCGTCATGACCGTCGGAACCATAGGCATCTTCCTTACTGGAATCTACAACCATCCGCCTCCTCTTCCATTTGAAGGAGACACATTCACTTACAGAGAGGCAGACAAACGCTTTATGTGATTCATCAGCGACACCCAGGAATACTTTACTTGGGTTCTTCCATTTATTTATGCTTGATTCAATTTGCTATAGTTTTCTCAGTGTACTGTATGTTGAGAATTTACAGTAAATAAACCAGACCTGGAGTTTACTTATGATTGTGATATGAATTAATTAACTTTAATTTTTACTGCATTGAGTTAAACAGTTACAGGTGGAATTTAGCCACTTGGCGTCCATTTTAAGTGGTGTATATTGTGTATACAATTCAACAGATAAACCCTGCATGATAAAATGCTAATAATGATATAAAGTCAGTCAGTACGTCTGAAGTCAGAACTCAGACCTGCGTGAATTATGGTGTATAAAGTTTCACAGAAGGTGATGAGATGCTACAGCAGCTGCTCACAATGTGAGAAGGTTCAATTATGTTGTCAAAGTCAAGCGTAAACTTGACAGTTTAATGACGCAGATGGTTTGCAGAATGATGGCGACGGACGAGAGTTATTACTCGCTCGGAGACAGAAGGCTTTATTCTTAATTGACTTTCAATTCATCAGAAGTGAAGCGAACATTTAGGTGTTTGAGTTCTGTTGTCACGTTCTCCGTTCTCACTAGACCCCTTTACTGATATATACGATACAGTACGTCAGCCATACAGCTTTCCCTTTCTCACAGCTTTACAAGCCTAACTTGAGGTAGAGTAAACTCCAGAAATATTGGCGTCCTTCAAGAAAATGAGTGATATATCGACTTACCTTTAAACGACGTCATGCACGTCGATCTCTACGTTCCAAACACTTGTTAGCAACAAGCTATCCAGCAAACTGTGATGAGTGATGTATATTTTCTGCAGAACAGTGAGCTGTACATTCAGTGTTACGGATTTAACAAGCGAATATATCTGTATGTTGTCAGTGTAACTCATTTAAATGTAAGAAGCACTGCTGCGTTTATTGTTGATGCTGTGAGCGGCCATGTTGATTCGATGTCACTTGCTGAACTCGGAGTTGAGGAGACGTTTCCGAGTACTGTAGGCGTGTCCTAGTCGGAGGTTGGAAATTACAGCGCAACATTAAACCTATGGGATTGCACAATACTATTAAAAATTTGTTTGTAGTAGTGTATTTTTCAATTATTGGCACCCCTACAAGCAATATTTGGTGAACAGTATTTTAAAACCTTAAAAGTTTTCTCAAGAGAAAAGTCATATACTGTAGTTTGGAAAATTTGCGTTTAATGTTTATTGAACAATATCAATAATATTTCGAGATACACAGCTGTCTGAATATCTGAAATTCTTATTTAATTTTAGAGGTGAAGCGGTGCGGTAATAAACTCTCTCTTTTCAAATGATTTTGTATGTAAAACGTTGATGTCGGTGAAACGCCAGGGCTGTTGTGAACGTATGAAGGTCCTATCTTTCTAAAGCAGTACTACTTCATTGAGCAGACCCTCATTAAAACGAACCATGACCTTTTAAATTGATGCATTCTGAACTTCTTTTATCCCATGTAGGCTTTTACGTCTCCTGAAAAAGAAAGAAAAAAGGAGATAAATGCTAAATATTTTAAACGCTAGCACCACCTACGCACTTGAAAACAGCTGTCGAGAAGAACTCAGTATTTCTGCAGGAGAAAAAAAATGCACATTTTGGAAGGGAGACAGAGGGAGGGGGGCATTAAATAAATACGCCTGGCATCTCTTGAAACCTCTGAAAACGTCGTCCTCCCACTCAGACTCAGCAGGCAGCGCAGTGCACACCTCACTCTCCCCCTCCGCACATTAAACCCTGAACTCGGTCCGGGGGCGTTTGTTTATCATGCTGTTTGTGCAGCATAAGCAACGATGCAGGGATGAAAGGAGCTGAAACGTCTCTCAGGCAGACCGAGACGGAGACCGAGACGGAGACAGACGCATCCTGCGGAGTTCTTTTTCACCACTCCACATCCCTGCGAGGAAAGAAATGCCACAAAAAAAAAAAAACCCCACAAAAAAAAAAAAAAAAAAACTAGAACAAATCTACCGGTGAAAGTTAAAGCAGGTTCCACATGAAGGTAAAGAAAACATCACAAAAGCTAAATAAAAAATAAATAAATAAATCAGAATGTTTATGTTTTTCTCTGTGGTGAAGGTTCTATCTAAAAACCTACTTTTTAGAAGCTAGGAATCCTTAATTATCCAATGAACCATTAAGGAACCACTCAAGAACCTCCATACTTGAAGAAGGTTCAAGCATGGAGGTGATGAAGCAGAGATACTGTAAATACTCTGAAGATTATTTTTCTATAACAGCACATCACCGTGTGTTTTATTCCTCTCATACCACAGCAATTTACCAACAAATACACTTAAACTTACAGCTTTACCTCTGACTGTTACACAGCACTGACACTGGAGACTCCTTTCATACATAAGGAGTTAAATAAACATCTCCTTACTTTAAAAAAAAAACTTCAAACAACAACTATTTATTTAACCCATTTATTATTAGTGGAGCGTCCACTGTTCAAGTGTTACTATAGAAACGATAAGGTATTAGCGATAATGAGTGCATTAATATAAACCTATGATGCTTTAATTAATCAACACCTTCTGACCATTCAGAATCCAGAACACATAATTAGACCTAAAGGACCACGGTCAGTTTTCCTGAGGAAGGAAACATTACCAAAGGTACCAAAGGTACAAATGTTTCATGAATATTAGCGGTCAGAGATTTATTTTACGATGTCATCCATAAAGATAAGTTCAGATTCTCTATCCAACTAAAGCACAGGTTCCTGGTCCTGGAGAACCCTGCTCCCAACACTAATATGTGCAGGACGCTAAGTTCTCCAGGGTTGAGAACCTGTGAACTAAAGGGTGAAGGTGCTATCCAGAATGATTTGCACATCCGATGCTGTCCAGCAGGTGGCGATCTGCCTCTCCGTGGTGTGAGAACGTGTGCTGGAGGTGATGAGGAACCTGCAGTGTTGTCATAGCACTGAGCGTCGCTCGAGAGCCTCGTGTATGATTCATGTTGACACACTGAGGCTCAATCTGGGTCTGTGTGGAACTGCCTCCAGTCTGCTGCCTCCATCTGCTCTCAGCCTCCAGCACGAGGAGTCGAGGAGCATCATCAGGAGGAGGGCTGAAGAGGACAATGATGATGATGAGGATGGATTTGTGAAGAAGGTGTGGATGATAGCAGTGTGGACTTCACTAATGTGACAGTAGTATTGACACTAATAGGAAATACTGAGAAAGCACCATCAGCGATGTTCCACTGGAGAAATGTGCTGAAGCTGTTTACTCCATGATGCACCATGGATTAACCGTGATGGTCAGGACCTCAGGTTCCCTAAAGGCTTCCCTGTGACTCTCTCTCTCTCTCTCTCTCTCTCTCTCTCTCTCTCCCCATGTCCAGACTGCTAAAGCCAAGGTGACAGAAAGTCTATACATGAAGAAGAAGCTGCTTGGTCTTCACCAGCGAAAAAAACCATCCTATTAAATTTAAAAGGGTTTAGTGTCCAGAGCTTTCAGGTGACTTCACGTAAAAATAAATTCATTGTGGAAACAAATTGTGGAAACAATCAACTATTACAAAAACAAACAAACAAAATAAAGGTTCCCATTAGATCCAAAAGGGGTTTTCAGCTTGATGCCATCGGAGAACCCTTTTAAATTGCACAAAGAACATTTTACTCTCAAATTCTTTAGAGAACCATCTATGTATGGTTGCTTTAAAGAACCCACAAATTATTCTTCACAGCAGTCCCACAAAGAACCATGTTATCATAAGTTCTCTAAAAACCCTTAGTCATTGCTTTAAGGAACCAAAGTAAGGTTCTTAAGAATGGTGCCAGGAGAACCTTTGCCAGTCCCACAAAAAAGTTATAGGGTTCACTTTAACCTGTTAAGGGACGATACCTTGAAGACACTGCTCTGAAGAACGTATAATGAACCATAAAAAGCTTCTTTAATCTCCTAAGAACCATACAGCTCAACTCAAGAACCCTATACAGTGAAAATGGTTCTCGACAAGAACACTTGATGGCGTATGACTATAACATTCCACGTGTCTAAAACCACGTGTGTGTATACTGTATTTACTTGCTTCACGTCTGGAGGTGACGCATATGTAATGACGTCACTGGGTAGGTGAACAATTAGTAGGCCTATTTGAATGGAAATTAATTTAGTTAATTTTATAAATGAAAAGAAAGATTAGATTACAGCAAAACAACAACAACAATAATATCAATTTGTTTAATTTTTAAAACTATTAATGAAGAAGGCATTGAGATCTTCGCGCACAAACTCCCGAGGAAGTGGCGTCTAATCTAGTCTAATATTTACATATTAACATATTCAACTCCAAAAAAACGTGTTTATGCAGCAGCCAGCACTCTTTTATTTGATTTGATTTATTTTCTTTTAGAATCCGCACCGCCTTCCTGTCCCATTAAAGCTCGTGCATCCCGGTGGGAAATAATCACGCAGTGAGTCAAATTCACTTTGCGCTGCGCCTCTCTCTCTCTCCCTCTCCCCCTCTCTCTCTGCGCCGTGCTTTTCTTCCCCCACACCATCAGTTCCTGTCTGCTAGAGGAACCGAATGCACCCTGTGTGAGCAGCAGCAGTAACAGTAACCAGACGCGCCTCTGGAGAACATCCGCGATGTGAGTGAAGGCGCCCGAACCGAACCGAACCGTGAAGAGGTGTTCTGCATAAAAAAAAAAAGCCAAACACAAAGGAGATGAGATGAGATGAGCTGAGAGGCGGTGGGAGCGGTGTCCGGGCGATGCGGTGCCTCCACACGCTGTCATGAAACCGGAGCGTCGCGGAGACTGAACGGGTCCGAGGTGCGGGACGAGATCCGGACCCGCAGCATTACCGGAATCCCCCCCTACACACACACACACACACACACACACACACACACACACACACTCTTCCTTCTCATCACATCACGCAGCTCTAGAGAAAGTTTCCTGATGGCCCTCGTCATGGAACCTGTGAGCAAATGGAGTCCCAGTCAAGTGGTGGACTGGATGAAAGGTAAGGAAGGAATGGAGATTCATTCGGTTCTTTAAAACCGTCTCAGATTCGACGCAGATTGATGTCGTGTTCACTCTGATCGGATTTGCGTGGTGCCTGAGAGGAGTCGCGTGCATGCGTGTGATGTCGGTGTGAACAGGTGTGCGGTGGTTATGTCATGGGAACCAGTTCCACCATCCCGTTTCTAATCTCTCTCCCAGTTTACACTGCTGTCTCCCGGGCGCGTGATTTACCCTGAATACACTGATGCGTGAGTAAAATAATAATGATAATAATAATAAAAAACATGTTGGAAGTTAATCACAGGAAGCAGAGAGATAAATTAATTAATATAATAAATAAATAAATAAATAAAAGACGTGCTCTTGCAGGCGCAGGTGAAAAGTGAAACATCAGCGTCGGTGGAAATTACGCAATAGCGCACTCGTGAGTGGGCGTGGCCTGTTCGACGTGAGAACAAAACGAGCTCTAGACATTCCCTTAGGGCACTCAAACATATCTATTAAGCTTCAAGAACAGCACGAGCTCCTCCTCCTCCTCCTCCTCCTCCTCCTGGTTATCCCATGCTTCCTGAAGAGTTCAGATTGAAAGCATTTGATCCAGATGATAAAATAATGGGATTAACTGGAAATTCTGCCAGGAAATACTGGGATTCTGGATAAGCAACTGGAGAGATTTCCCATCGATTCCACACACACACACACACACACACAATAAAATGTTCTGTCCCATCCTGAACACGTTACTCTGGACATGTAGTTCACTTAAGACTAACGTGAGAATTCTCGGACATTATCCACGTTTAACTTACTATTTAAGATTAAAACAAAACTTTATTTGATAGTAATAATAATAATAATAATAATAATAATAATTCTATTTCAGATGTTTAAAAGTTAAAAACAGAAATAAAGTAGCAAAAAATTAAGAAATTAAAATAGGAAAATAAATGCGAACAGCGACTGGAAAAAAAATAATAAAATACAAAAATATCTCATAAAAAGTGTGCAAAAACAGAATATTAATAATAAAATGAAATACAAAAGTGATTTCTGTGCTTATTTACATATTTATTCATTAGTGTGTAATCTTAGGGTAATAACGAGAGATTAGTTTAACCGAAATAAATGAAAAGATTGACAGAGCTCCTATACTTTGAATCATTTATTCCAATCCCCAAAAAATAAGCAGGAAAGTAAAATATTTTTATTCCTTTTAGTTTGTATTTGGGATATATAAAGCCAGCTCTCACAGCGTTTTTGTTATTTTTGCATCATGTTTTTGTCCAGACCGGAGCGTGACGTATTGACTTTGTGTCTTGTCAGTGTGTGTGATGTTGCCTGTAATAGCAGAGCGTTGTCTGTTTCTCTTTTTATTTATTATTTATTATGTAATGCATCTTTAAAAGACAGCAAGACAGATTACATCATCGCTGCCAAAAATCCGATCTTTTAAAAAGTGGTTAAGGGTTAAAAAACGGTTGTGAAGCTGCAGTGGTGGTCAGGGATACTGTAGTGTGTGTGTGTGTGTGTGTGTGTGTGTGTGAGCAGTCACAGTCAGTGCATCTGTGAAAAAACAGGTGAGAAAGATGGTGACAGTTCAGAGCTAAAGCCTGGAGCAAGACACCCACACTCCTGCTGTGTGTGTGTGTGTGTGTGTGTGTGTGGGTGTGTGTGCGTGTGTGTGCATGTGTGCGTGCGTGTGTGCGTGCGTGTGTGTGTGTGTGTGTGTGTGTGTGTGTGTGTGGGTGTGTGTGCGTGTGTGTGCATGTGTGCGTGCATGTGTGTGCATGGGTGTGTGCGTGTGTGCGTGCGTGCGTGCGTGTGTGTGTGTGTGTGTGTGTGTGGGTGTGTGTGCGTGTGTGTGCATGTGTGCGTGCGTGTGTGTGTGTGTGTGTGGGTGGATGCTCTCACTTATTTTACTCTAAGCACTGGGGCTGCATTACAGAGAAGCTTCTTTCACTGGAGTTGATGTTGATGTATCAGAGATGTTCAGGGTTTGGGTCATTCACATGGGAATTTCCCGGGACATTTTCCATGCCATGTCCTCTGAGTTCTCCAGTTTCTTCCTACATCCCAAAAAAATGGTGGATTCTGTATTGACATTTGATGTGTGTGTGTGTGTGTGTGTGTGTGTGTGTGTGTGTGTGTGTATGTGTGTGTGTGGGTTGGGGTTCAGGGTGTATTCTCTGGAATACTCGGGCCCGTTATTCCTTGGATAGACTCTGGATCCAGTACCACCCTGAACAGGATAAAGCACTTAATGAAGATGAAAAACTTAATTAGATCAGAATAAAAATGGGTTAATGAGCATCCTGGGAATTTCCCAGGAATTGTATTGGGTTCAGTTTTTGAAAGCTTGAGCTTCTGAACAGGGCTAAACATCTCTCTCTCTCACTCTCTCTCTCTCTCTCTCTCTCTCTCTCTCCCTCACTTCATACTATACATATATAAAAGCAGTGGCTTTAATCCGAGCTCTTTCGTCTCTATCGTAATGTCGTGTGTCAGGAGAAATGATGACGCTGATGAAAAAGCTGTTCTGAGAGAGCGAGCGAGAGAGAGAGAGCGAGAGAGAGATGTTTGTGTGGTTGTGATGAAGAAGCCATTGTTGGATATGTACAAGTTGTGCGTCTGTGGCTCATGATGGGTTGGAGTGTGTGAGTCAGACAGCCACTGTGCGCTTGAGAGATCAGTGTGTGTCGTGTTCAGCCTCGAGCCTACACATTACACTCAGCCAGCGCAGCGTTACTTAACGAGGCCAACAGAAAAACAGGACTAGCTCTGAAATGCTACGTCTTCCTCACAAACTAAACGTTTACTCCCGTGCATGAAGAACGTTCAATTATGGAAAAACTCCATTCGTAAAAGCTTCCGTGATGACGGGATTTTCCTTCTGCACAATTCCTCTCATTATATATTTACATTTATTTATTTATTTATTTATTTATTTATGCATTTGCCAGATGCTTTTATGCAAAAGAACATGCTAGCTAAACAATTATGATAAGTTAACAAATCCAAGTCAGTACCTGTCCTGAATTAAGTTCCAGAGTATTAAGAGACCCAAACATGGACGTGTGGGCGGAGTTAGAAGTATCACAGATCATTGATTGGTCAAATGCAATTGTCACGAGTCCAAAAAGCATCCCAAAGTTCATATTTCTGTACTAAATATGCTCTTAAACAAAGAGTTCCTCAAATGTTCTAAAGGTTCTAGAGAACCTTTTTAGTAATATCGCGAGACCGTATTCCACAATTTATTCAACACAAACAACTTTTTAGAACGTAGCCTAGCGAGCTACAATGGCTTTTCTAAGAGTTCGGTTCTATCAGACAACATTTCCATCAAGTACAATCGAGAACCTGGAAGGTTCCGCTGCAGTAAGAGGTGAAACAACTCATAAAGTTTCTACTGTTTGTGTTTGCTATAAAAAAAACAGCGTCGCATGGATATGATATTATTATTCCACGACCCTCAAGAACCCCTCCTACTGTTACAGGAGCTCTTTAATGGTTCATTGGATAAGTAATGCTTCGTTGCCTCATAAAATTGCTCTTCTTGGAACCCTTTCTGAACGGGAAACACTTTGTTGTAGGGTTCTACACGGACTGTTTAAGGATTCTAAATGAATGCCCTGATTTTTCGGAGTGTTCCCTTTTAGTGATGGGAAACAGACACAGGTTTAATTGGATAATTAATGGTTTGTCACCTCCTAAAGTGGTTCAACTTGTTTAGGAAGCGCTCTGTGATAGGATTCGACATAGAACCATTAGGGGTTCCCTAAGAGTACAACCCAAAGAAACCCTAAGCGTTCTAAATTTTTAAGAGTGTACAATTTTGTGATTTTGGGTTTATTTAATAATTACAGGTCCTTAGCCTCCTACACGGTTTTAGGTTATGTTATGGAACACTGCTGTATGATTTCTTTAAGGGTTCTCCTAGAAGTACAACCAAAGAACCTCTAAGGTCCTAAACGTTCTGACTGTACTGTTATGTGATGGAGAGCTGACACAAGAACTTGACCAGAGTTCATTTGAGTTCTTAAATGAAGCGTTCTTAGCTTGAAAAATGGTTCTGTTGTAGGATTCTAGCTTTTAAGGGTTCCCCTAGATGGACAAATGAAGAACCCTTAAGGGTTCTGTGTACCATTTTGTGATAGAAAATTGAGATAAAGAGACTCAACCAGGGTTAATTGTTGTATAATTGCATAATTAGGGGTTCTTAACTTTCTAAAAGGATTCTTTTTGGAAGAATTTATGAGAGGGGAAACACTGTTGTAGGATTCTAGAGGTTCTCCAGAGGGACAACCCAAAGAACCTGTACTGTATATCTATGTCTGTGTCTGTTAGGGTGAAAGAGTGTAGCAGTATGTGATGGGAAACAGACACGGACTCAACCCGGGTTAAGTGGATAATTAAGGGTTTGTAGCCTCCTAAAAGGGTTCTACTTGGAACCACTTCAAAGACACAGAAATCTAAACACTTTGTCGTAGGGTTCTACACAGAGTTTTTAAGGGTTCTCCTAGAGCTGTAAAGCTCTGTGAAAGTAAGAATCGAATGAATGCATCTTAGCATAATGAATTTCTCACGCGCTTTTCCAAACCCTTAAAGCTCAATGTAAAATGATTAAAAGTGAAGGGTTCTCTCAGCCGCGGAACTTTCACACTATATAAAACCCTTATCTGTGTTCAGCAATTAATAAGCACTTGAACGTGGAGGACGAGGATGAGGAGAGGAACCGGACGCTGCATGGGGTTTAATGAGAACAGCGAGAACGATGGTGCGCTCTAATCACAACACAGCAGCAGCAGAACCCGAAATCAGACACGGCACACTGGGATAAATAAAATGAGACAGAAGAGACAGGAGTGAGCAAGAACCGTTGGACGCTTGCCGTGGTCTTGAAAACACAATCTGATTTTTGGCAGCAAGTGAACCGTGAAGAGACAAAGAAGAGAAAGAAAGCGAGAGAAAAGAAGAGCTTTCCCCTGAACAGACCTCCTCCTCCTCCTCCCCGTCCTCTCTGGCGTCCCTCAAGGTTTCCAGTCGTGGTTCTGTCGCTCAGGTTTTCAAGGCCTCCTACTCATCCGTGCTTTTGTTCTCGCGGCTCTGAAGTGCACCGTGCTGGATCAGGAGGTCTGATTGAAATTCATACGGGGGAGAAGAGGGTGAGGTGTGCTCTCTGTATGTGGGGGGAACACAGTAAGGGTTCTGGCAGAAGTAATGCGGGTCTGAGAGATCCACGGGTACGGTGGGAAAAAAGCAGCTCTAAAGGGTTTAAACGTCAGATAAAATGTTGTTGAGGAGGAAGAGGAAGATGAGAAAGAGGAAGATGAAGAGATGGAAGAGGAAGGGGAGGAAGATGAGGAAGAGGACGATGAGGAAGACGAGGAAGAGGAGGAAGATGAAGATGAGGAAGAGAAGGAAGAGCAGGAAGAGGAAGACGAGGAAGATGAAGATGAGGAAGATGAGGAAGAGGAAGATGCACAAACATACGTATACTTTCAAGCAAAACACAAGTGTAACACAAGAACTAACGCAGATTTAGATTTCCGTGGCAGTTGCTTAGACATTTATGTGTAACAATAAAACGCATACTTGATTACATTGATTGAATAAATGTAGCACTCGACTGTGTTTACAGTGCCGTGCGTAAGTATTCACCCCACCACATTTTCTTATGTTACAACCTGGAACTGAAATGTACTTCATTGCCATGAATCTACACAAAATATCAAAGCGAAGGGAAAATTAATAAAGTTTGAAAAATTATTGACAAAGAAATAAAATGTAAAAAACAATGTGTGCTTGCATATCGATCCGTACAGGAGTGTTTTTTCTGCTTGTGATTGTTGCGGCGAAAAACGCTTCATTTTGCTGCGGATTTTTTTTCTCGTGATGCAACTTGCGGAGTTTTTGTGCGTTATTTCGTGGAAAACGACTCGGATCTGCGAAATCGCGTTCGCACGGAAATGTTCTGCGTGCTCTTTCACAGTGATGTTTGGTGGTAAACGAGACCCTTTAGCTGTACTTGTGTTGAATGCGCGTCGTGATGACGTCACATGAAAATTGCAAGCTCCTCCGGATATCGCAGAGTTTGCTCGATTTGCGTTCATTTCTTCGATCGCAAAATTGCGTAATCCTGTAGGGATTGACTCACGTATTCACCTCTAAATGAGTTCTGGTGACAAAATGAGTCGAGTGGAGTCAACCTGCGTGCAATTAAAAGTTGTTTTCACGCCTGCGATACGACTGTTGAAGTGTGAAGCGGTCTGGAGAACCGGTCCCGAAAACAAAAACTTACGGTAGCAGTTGTGTAAGCAGTTGTGTAATTTGTCTTTGCTGTCTTTAGTATTTCATATGAGCAAGTGTGCCTTAATCCTGTGGGAGCTGGAATGAAACATTTGGTGACTCAGTGGCATTCTGTGTGTGTGTGTGTGTGCGCGAGTGTGTGAGTGGATTACTGAAATGACTTTACAGTCTAATCTGTATTTTAGTCCGCAGTTTCTCCTGCTTCGTCTGATAAACGTTTAATCTCCTGCTCACTTGTGAGACACTTTGCACTGATACTATGGCGCTGCTGAATCCTGGATCCTGATTGGTCAGAAGGTGTTGATTAATTCTCTCTAACAGCAGCTCTGACAGTAGCACAGGTTTATACTGTATTAATGCGCTCGTTCTGATACGTTATCGTTTCTATAGTAACGGCTCGTTCACAGGGACGTGTACAGGTGGACATCGTAAACAGGTGTTATTATTAGAAATGGTTGACGTGGTGAAGCTTTTCTGTAAAGAGATGTTTATTTAATATTTACGGAAGGAGTCTCCAGCACCCCACACACACACACACACACACACACACACACACACACACACCGTTTTATTCTTGACTTGTCCTCTTTATTTTGTCCTGAGGGGGACGCGAGGCTTGAACATCTCGACAGAAGGATGGAACGCTGAATAAAGACGCAGGATCAGGAGCGATTTACTCTAAACACGCTTTTGTTTTTCTATCATCGTGAGGACCTTCTTCTGACACAATCGTTCCTTTCATATCCTATCATATCCTTTCATATATTCATAGCAGCTTTTGTACCCTTTTTTTAAAGAAGAATTAAGATTCTATAACCCTAAATCGTTCTTCACTCGGTTCTTCAAGGGGAATACAGATAACAGGGGGCGTTATTAGAACATTTATTAAGTAGAAATCAGGTTCTAAGAAGGTTAAACTGGAATTAGGCTCCAGATCGTCCTTGAAGCTTTACAGTGCTGGTATAATACAGCCTAGGGACGTTTTGAATTGAAGGCTGGATTGTAAACGTTCAGAAAACATTCTGCTAACCTAAAACTCTTACTGAGGAAGGTTCTATGAAGAACCCTAGAACATATTTCCCAATCAGAGGGGGTTCCAAGTAGAACTCTGTTAGGAAGCATTAAAGATGTAGCGAGGAACTTTTTTTTCTTCCTTAACATCTTCATTCTAACTCATTTCTGTTCACACACACACACACACAACACACACACACACACACAAACCGTAGGCGAATGTATTTTGAATATTCCAAGCGTGACCAGGGTGTGTGCTCAGGCGTGCATGAATACAATATCATATTTCACATGTCATGTGGTATGTATGTATGTGTGTGTGTGTGTGTGTGTGTGTGTGTGTGTGTGTGCAGGCCAGTTTTTTTTCTTTTGCCGTGTTCAGCTCTGCAGTTTCCATAAAGCTATATTTAAAAGCGACGCTGTTTTTGCTGATCGCAGATTGTCTTTATCGCAAAGTCGATACATAGAACCGAAGCCAAGCGCTTGGCTGGAGAACCGGGTTCTAATTAAAGACTTTGTTTTTCCCTCTGAAATAACAGCACTTTTTATTCTAATTCTCTTTACTGTTGGAATAGAGACACAGATAGATGAACAGGGAGGCTGAATGTTCTCTGTATATTGAAGAACACACACACACACACAGAGTTCTGCACACGCAGGTGCGTGGGTGTGAGGTTTGGCCCCGAGTGAATTTTCCCTCTGGTATGAGTGTGTAAAACAGTGTGTTTATGTGTGTTTGTGGGAGTAAAGTGTGTGAGTCAGCTCTGAGTCACAGTATAGGACAGTACAGTGCAGTACAGACAGAGAGACATCCAACACACACACACACACCCACACACACACACACACACACACACACACACATACACACATAACACGACAACATGTAGGACGTACCTCCTTATTCTGTGAGTTCAGTCGATTTCTTCTAGATCTGAATATCAAACACTTCATGAAAGAAATACTCGATACATTTTCATCCAGACCTTCAAAGGACTTGTTTACAAATATTACAGATTATTACTCTATTGATTATTAATTACTCTATTTATTGGATGTCTTTGATCGATTGTAGTAAAAAAAAATTTCATGAGAAACAGTACAATCACTGTGGAATTAAGAGAATAAAAAGTAAAAGAAAATATTCCTTTCATGCATAAATGATTTAAAATAAAACCAGAATCCAGATTCTTTAGAAACAAATTAACAAATTATGTTATAACTACAACTGAGACACGTTTACTGAATAAATTCCTCGATGCACGTTAGAAAAGTCACGTGACTTTGCCTCAACTTTGCCTGTTGTGGACGTGTGTGTGTACGGTATACTGTGAGCAATTTAAATGTAAGAAGTGCTGCTATGTTTACTGCTGATGCTCTGAGCGGCCATGTTGATTTGACGTCACGTGCTGAACTCAGGCTTGAGAAAACCAATCCCGCGTTCCTGAGTAGGAATTCCGAGTAGAGTTAAAAACACTTGGTCTGAGGTCAGAAATGACGAGTTACGGGCTTCAGTCAAATGCAGAAGCAGTACAGAGCGTGAGGACGATGGAGCTGAGTGCTCAGAGCAGTATCAGTGAGCGTGATCTTTAAAATCGAGCCGTACCTCAAGCATACGGTCATGAGCGTAGTATAGACACTGATGATGGGAATCTCATGTGTGTCAGTGCTCAGTGCTCGCTGAACTGGAGTGCTCTCTCTCTCACTCTCTCTCTCTCACTCTCTCTCACTCTCTCTCACTCTGTCTCTCTCTTTCTCACTCTCTCACTCTCTCTCACACTCTCTCTCTCTGTCTCTCTCTCTCACTCTCTCTCACTCTCTCTCTCTCTCACTCTCTCTCACTCTCTCACTCTCTCTCACACTCTCTCTCTCTCACGCACGTGTGAGAGTTTCTCTGCACGCTCCCCTCACTGCATGCAGTTCACACAGTGTGTATTAGTTTTGTGGAAACTAAAAGTGGAATTTTCATATATTCTAGATTCATTATACATAAATGAAATATTTCAAGCCTTTTTTTTGTTTTAATCTCGATGATTACAGCTCACGGAAATCAACAATCCAGTATCTCAAAATATCAGAATAAGGAATTTATAATACAGAAATGTCGACCTTCTGAACAGTATGTTAATTTATGCGCTGATACTCGGTCAGGGTTTTAACGCTTTTGCAGGAATTACTGCATCAGTGCGGCGTGGCATGGAGGTGATCAGCCTGTGGCACTGCTGAGGTGTTCTCGAAGCCCAAGTTGCTTTGATAGCGGCCTTCAGCTCGTCTGTATTGTTGGGTCTGGTGTCTCTCGTAGATTCTCTATGGGGTTCAGGTCAGGCGAGTCGGCTGGACAGTCAAGCACAGTAATACCATGGTCACAAACCAGTTACTAGTAGTTTTGGCACTGTGGGCAGGTGCCGAGTCCTGCTGGAGAAGGAAATCAGCATCTCCATAAAGCTTGTCAGCAGATGGAAGCATGAAGTTCTCTAAAATCTCCTGGTAGACGCTGCATCGACTCTCGACTTGAGAAAACACAGTGGACCAACACCAGCAGATGACACGACACCTCAAATCATCACTGACTGTGGAAACTTCACACTGGACTTCAAGCAGCTTGGATTCTGTTCCTCTCCACTCTTCCTCCAGACTCTGGAGCCTTGATTTCCAAATGAAATGCAACGTTTACTTTCATCTTCCCCGTGATTGTGTGTGTGTACTGAACCAGACTGAGAGATTAAAGCCTCAGGAAACCTTCACAGGTGTTTGGAGTTAATATCTGATTAGAGTCTTCTCAGGTCGAAATTTCTGTATTATAAATTCTTTATTCTGATATTTTGAGATACTGGATTGTTGATTTCCGTGAGCTGTAATCATCGAGATTAAAAAAAAAAAGTCTTGAAATATTTCACTTTATGTGTAATGAATCTAGGATATATGAAAATTCTACTTTTTGAATTAAATTACAGAAACAAAAACTTCCTGTGTTCATTTGACTAGTTTTCTTTTCATCCCAGGCTTTGTGTTTTCTGAATAGCTGGCTTTGCCTCCACAAATAATGCTGTGTGTTTACTTATAATACTGCTGCATTGTGTGTGTGTGTGTGTGTGTGTGTGTGTGTGTGTGTGTGTGTGAGAGAGAGAGAGAGAGAGAGAGAGAGAGAGAGTGGTAAATGATGCCTCAGCTGCATTAATAATAGACCACACAGAGGAATTAATCGGATAATGCTTGGCCATGAGCAGAGGGATGTTCTGGTCTCAGGCGTTTTGTGCGTGAGAGAGAAATAAATACTGTTTACATTGGCTCCGTGTTCTACTCGATGCTAGAACCTGATGCCCTGACTGTGATAAATAATTCAGATTCACACCATTTCTCTCTCGTTCTCTCTGTCGTTCCCCTCTTGGGATTCTCCCCCCTCCCCTCTTCTCTCCATCGACCACGTTTATGCAGCTACGAGCCACAATTAGCAGCAAATTAACACACGGTTCCACAAATGAACACACGGTTCCACGCCGTTAACTCCCCGAATCCACTCTGAAAGTCACAGTGAAAGCGTGCGGCGGAAACAGAAAGACTCTAATCACCATAAATCATCTGCCGTGTTAGACAAAACATCGAATTAAACCTCAGCAGGAGAACATCATCACAACACCACTATCATAACTGAGATGTGTCCCAAAGCCAAGTGTTGTTTAATGTGCATCGGTTTAATGGAGGTACGAGAGGTAGAACCCTTGTTTTGGAAGGTAATTATCCAAAGAACCCTTTTGTTTGTGTAGTAACTGAGTAAGTGTGCAGTACACACTCCAAATGATTGCTCTTTAGTTTCTCCTTTATTATCTAGAACCTGTCAGGAGTTTCACATTTAGCTAGCATAGTACTTGGTAGAATATTAGAGGTTCTTTAAGGGTTCTTCAAGGGTTCAGTGGATATTTAAGGATCTTTGCTTCCAGACAAGGTTCTGCTAGGAAACCTTTCTGAAGGAAACACTTTGTTGTAGAGTTCTACATAGAACCTTTCAGCTATCCTACAGAGAGACAACTGATGAAGCCTTCTAGAGTGTGCTCTTTTATTTCCACAGGTTCCACAGACAGACAGATAGATAGATAGACAGACAGACCAGCAGACATTTAAATAGACAGATAGATGGATAGTTAGATAGAGAGATAGACAGACAGACAGATGGATTGTTATATAGACAGACAGACAGACAGATGGATAGACAGATGGATAGTTAGATAGACAGACAGACAGACAGATAAATAGTTAGACAGACAGATGGATAGTTAGATAGACAGACAGACAGAGAGATGAACAGTTAGATAGACAGATAAACAGACAGATGGATAATTAGATAGAGAAATAGACAGACAGATAAATAGTTAGACAGACAGATGAAAAGACAGACAGACCGACAGACAGATGGATAGTTAGAAAGACAGACAGACAGATGAAAATATAGACAGACAGATATATAGATTGTTAGATAGACTTACAGACAGATAAATAGTTAGACAGACAGAATGATAGTTAGATAGACAGATGGACAGATGAAAAGATAGACAGACAGACAGATGGATAGTTAGATAGACAGATGGACAGATGAAAAGATAGACAGACAGACAGATGGATTGTTAGATAGACTTACAGACAGATAACTAGTTAGACAGACATATGGATAGTTAGATAGACAGACAGACAGATGAAAAGATAGACAGACAGACAGATGGATAGTTAGATAGACAGATGGACAGACAGACAGACATATGGATAGTTAGATAGATAGACAGACAGACCGACTGACAGATAGATTTTTCTAGGCTCTAGTCAAACTTAAGTTCACACGAGTACTCTGTGTCTGTAGATTAGACCTTAGTGATGAGTTCTGATAATAATCACACACACACACACACACACACAGTCACACACACACACACACGCACACACACACTCACACACACACAGGCGTCTGAGACTTGCCTTATGCTGGATGAACAGTTGCCGTGGCGATATGGTGGGGTGGAGATATGAAGGCATTAAACAGACTGACAGGAATGCCACAGGCTGCTGACAAATGGCGTCTGCCAGTGTGTGTGTGTGTGTGTGTGTGTGTGTGTGTGTGTGTGTGTGTGTGCGTGTGTGTGTGTATTTCTGTCCCACACACTTGTGGTCCAGTGACTGATGTTTTTTACAAAACCGCAGAACCACATTTGGACCCCGCGCCCCTCCCTGCTCTGATTTCTGACATTCCTCGGATCTAGAACGTTTTCATCCTGTGGCGTTCTCGGCCATGAGCAACAGTGTGTTTATTAATCTGATGTGTGTGTGTGTGTGTGTGTGTGCGTATGGAGCACTTTTCTGCAGTGTGCTGTAACTGTAACAGTTCTTATTGGGTTTAAGGTAAATCAGTGTATGAGCTCAGAGTGTATGCTCCACGCCCCATGCCCCACTGTCCACTCTCCGCTCTCCATTGGGGTTAGGGTTAGCTACATTAGGGTTAGGGTTAGCTACATTAGGGTTAGGATTAGCTACAGTAGGGTTAGGGTTAGCTACAGTAGAGTTAGGGTTAGCTATATTAGGTTTAGGGTTAGCTACATTAGGGTTAGGGTTAGCTACATTGGTTTTAGGGTTAGCTATATTAGGGTTAGGGTTAGCTACATTGGGGTTAGAGTTAGCTATATTAGGGTTAGGGCTAGCTACATTGGTTTTAGGGTTAGCTATATTAGGGTTAGGGTTAGCTAGGTTGGGGTTAGGGTTAGCTACATTAGGGTTAGGGATAGGGTTAGCTACATTAGAGTTAGGGTTAGCTACATTAAACTGTATGTTACGTCTTACATCTATTTTCAGATTAACCTTGCATTATTACAACATTAATAATAATCAATTATATGAATTATTACACAGAAATATTACGAGATAGCTACATAACTACATTTCACTGATTAAGCCACCGCCATTTTGAATGTTACTGCACGGCGCTGCAGTGGTCATGTGGTACAAGTCGGAGCTCTCCGAAAATCCTAGATTACCAGTTGTAATTCCGAGTTCTACGAGGACGTGAACACTTTTTACGAGTCAGAAACTGGTATTTATATCTGGTAATTTCGACATGGTGTACATAAACGTTCTGTTTTGGGCTGATCTGGGGACAGTGCCCACTTTCTCAGCTATAGCTCTATAACGGAAGCAGCAGGAACCCGGTCTCAGAGCAGCGATAAGGTCGTGACCTTGAAGGTTTAAGTTTCTTTAAAAGCTTTCTGATGAGATTACGAAGATCTGACAGGAAGTTAAACACATTAAAACTTCCCGAGGAGTGTGTAGCTGAGACCTGGCTGAAGTTCTGCTCACTACATTAACATTAAACACCTGAATTTTTGTAAATCCTGTTTGGTTTTTTGTTTAAAATTGTTTTGTTTTTTTGTTTTTTTGTTTTTTTTTAAATTGCTCTTCAATTTTGTGTAGAAAACTTCCCTGTATGGCACAAAAACCTCAAACTCTCAACTTCATTTATATAACAGTAATATTTGTACATCTATTCTGAAA
Source organism: Ictalurus furcatus (assembly GCF_023375685.1). Lineage (NCBI taxonomy): Eukaryota > Metazoa > Chordata > Actinopteri > Siluriformes > Ictaluridae > Ictalurus > Ictalurus furcatus. The sequence continues at coordinate 9,453,549 of NC_071277.1, read as the reverse complement.
ACCCTTTTAAAGTTTTAACTATTTATTTTTAAGTAAAAAAAAGGCCTGAAACAAACAAATAAATAAACAAACAAAAACAAATAGTCAGCAATTAATTATGTACATAAATAAATAAATAAATAAAGTAGTAAATGTATCATTAGATAAATGAAGGAACTACATAATAAATTAGTAATCAAAAATGTTCAGTAGTTCATTGTTGTTTTTTCTGCATAATTAAGTATGCAAACAAATAAATAGTATAGTATAAAAGAAGTAGACACAATGTTCTATACATTTTTACATTTAAATATATATTTACATACACCCTTTTATATCTGATTTGGTTCTAGATTTAACTTTATAATAACTAACAAATAAATCGCCTGATTTTTTCTCCCGTATCACTGAACTCTTTTTGTTAAACATTTAGAAACATTATAAACAACAACAACAACAACAACAACAACAACAACAACGTCTGGGTGTTTAATGAGTTTAATCTGGTCACGCTCCACTCGCTTATTAAAATCTCTTTTGTAGAGTGTGTGAAAAGTGTGTGTGTTAAAGATAAGATAATAAATAAAGGTCGTTTTCTCTGTAGTAAGAACGTGCTGAGTCACAACAAACAAATAAGACCACGGTGGGCCATGAAGCCTCGGTCTCATCTGAATTCTGGATTGTGATTGGTCAGAAGGTGTTGATTAATTTTCTATAACAGCAGCTCTGACACTAGCGCAGGTTTATATTAATGCACCGATTCTAATATAGTACGTTATCGTTTCTATAGTAACGGCTCATTCACACAGTAAGGAGATGTTTATTTAGCTTCTTATTTATGGAAGGAGTCTCCAGTGTCAGGGGTAAAGCTGTAAGTTTTTCGACATCTTCAGGACAGAGTTTCTGCTTCTTTGCATTAAATGTAACTATAAACAGATAAAAATTATGATGTCTTTCTTTCTTTCGTAAATAAAAAAATTATACTCGTTGAAACAACACGGTAAAAAGTAATTCCGTCTCTGAAAGGACAACGCTTTTACGACTTGTAACAGAAAATCTTTTTAACAACAATAATGGATTTATTATATATTTATATATTTATATATATATTTTCCCACAGGACTGGATGACTGTCTGCAGCAGTACATTAAGAACTTTGAGCGAGAGAAAGTGGGAGGTGATCAGCTGCTCCGCATCACCCATCAGGAGCTGGAGGATCTGGGCGTGTCACGCATCGGCCACCAGGAGCTGATCCTCGAAGCGGTGGACCTGCTGTGTGCTCTGGTAGGAACTCTACACTCGCCCCCCCCCCCCTTACATTTCTGCAGACACAGCAACTGTAGGCTAATCACAGTTAGCAGCAAATTAGCAACTTGTTACACGCTATTAAATACCAAAGTCACTAAAACGGCACACGACAAAAACGTTTACATTTATTCATCCAGCAAGTTGTTTTTATCCGAACCCCCGTACAAGTAGTGAGGAACCGAAGACACAAAAAAACTTTATGATACTTTATATATATATATGAATAACTTTATATAGCGCCCATGCAGTTTGCACTAAATTGGGACAAAAATAACTCCTGAGATAAGCTTTTATTGCTATTTAAAAACAAACAAACAAAAAAAAGATTTGTTTAGTCTTTTATGCCATGCTTAATTTCATGAATTAGTTGACCTGTTTTTTATTGTGCCGTTAAAAGATAAAGAGTAAAAAGTCTGTTTTGGAGTTTTACAAATAAAATAAAAATATATATACATATTTAAATTTTGCTTTGAATACTGGATTAAAATCTGCACATACAGGAATAAACAATATAATGTTCAGTATACTGAGAAATAAGTTTAATAACCATACTATTACTAGTACTCCAAATGTACTTAAACCATTATTCTGGATTCTGATTGGTCACATGGTGTTGATTAATCTAACAATTCTAATACGTTATGGTTTCTATAATAACGGCTCATTCGTAGGGATTTGTACCGCAGACATTCCCCATAAACGGATGGACCAAAGCGTTTAATTGTCAAAACGCTGAGTTTTCTGTAAGCCGATGTTTAGTAATATTTAAGGAAGGAGTCTCCAGTGTCAGCGCTGGGTAAAAACAGAATGAATAATAATTTGGGGTTTGTAGTGCACACCTTTACGCATTTAATACACACACACTTGTAAATAAAAATCAGTTGTGGATAATTAAGGGTTCTCAGCTTCACTTTCTACTGGTTCTAATCGGGAAACACTGCCGTAGGGTTCTATATAGAACATTTCTTAAAGGATTTCCTCAAAAGGACAAGCAGAAATGGTACAGTTAGAGAGTTGAGGTTCTTTGATTGATGAGGTGTGATGTGGAGATTCGAGACTGTGTGACACAGAAAAATGAAGAACTAGTAAAGAACCGTGTTCATGACTTTCACTGTCCTCTAATTCCGCACGCGTTCACAGCCCTGAAATACTGGAACGTTCCATCGCTTCGGTTTCCTTAGCTGCAAAAATAAAACCCAGAGATGTGCAGTGTGAAACTGATTCGGGGGCGGGGCTACGGAGGAGCTCGGTTTGTGATGTCATAAAAAAAGACTTAAACCAATCACATCTTTTATGCAAATTACTACCGGATGAGAACATGTGAGGGTGCACGGTGGCTTAGCGGTTAGCACGTTCGCCTCACACCTCCAGGGTTGTGGGCTCGATTCCCGTGGCTCTGTGTGTGCGGAGTTTGCATATTCTCCCCATGCTTTCCTCCAGGTACTCCCGTTTCCTCCCCCAGTCCAAAGACATGCATGGTAGGTTGATTGGCATGTCCAAAGTGTCCATAGTGTATGAATGGGTGTGTGAGTGTGTATGTGATTGTGCCCTGCGATGGACTGGCACCCTGTCCAGGGTGTACCCCACCTTGTGCCCCATGCTCCCTGGGATAGACTCCAGGTTCCCCGTGACCCTGAAAAGGAGTAAGCGGTAGAAGATGGATGGATGGATAGTGATGAATAGATGATGGTCGTCGTGGTAATGTAATGTTCCTACAGATTTATCTGCTGTTAAATAAATCAGTGAGAAAATAATATTTTATAGCTTACTACTACTTATGATTATTTATTTGCATACTTATGATTATTCATAGATTCAGGAATTTTGAATAGCACCTATCAGAACCTGCCAGAATATAACATTATTATATATATAACATTATACATTATTATTATAACATTATTATATATAACATTATACATTATTATCATAACATTATTATTAAAATTGTGTAAGTGTAATAATTTAAGGACCAACTAGGTACCTCAGTGATGTTCCTGAAGTGATGAGCAATCGTTCCTCAGTTCTTCATTTCCTCAGTTCCTCAGTTCTTCATTTCCTCAGTTCCTCAGTTCCTCAGTTCTTCATTTCCTCAGTTCCTTAGTTCTTCATTTCCTCAGTTCTTCATTTCCTCAGTTCCTCAGTTCTTCATTTCCTCAGTTCCTTAGTTCTTCATTTCCTCAGTTCTTCAGTTCCACATTTCCTCAGTTCCTCATTTCCTCAGTTCTTCAGTTCCTCAGTGCCTCATTTCCTCATTTCCTCAGTTCTTCATTTCCTCAGTTCTTCAGTTCCTCATTTCCTCAGTTCTTCAGTTCCTCAGTTCTTCAGTTCCTCATTTCCTCAGTTCTTCAGTTCCTCATTTCCTCAGTTCTTCATTTCCTCAGTTCCTCATTTCCTCAGTTCCTCATTTCCTCAGTTCTTCATTTCCTCAGTTCTTCAGTTTCTCATTTCCACAGTTCTTCATTTCCTCATTTCTTCACTTCCTCAGTTCTTCAGTTCCTCAGTTCTTCAGTTCTTCAGTTCCTCATTTCCTCATTTCCTCAGTTCTTCAGTTCCTCATTTGCTCAGTTCTTCAGTTCCTCGGTTCCTCAGTTCTTCAGTTCCTCATTTCCTCAGTTCTTCAGTTCCTCAGTTCCTCAGTTCTTCAGTTCCTCATTTCCTCAGTTCTTCAGTTCCTCATTTCTTCATTTCCTCAGTTCTTCAGTTCTTCATTTCCTCAGTTCTTCATTTCCTCAGTTCTTCAGTTCTTCATTTCCTCAGTTCTTCATTTCCTCAGTTCCTCAGTTCTTCAGTTCCTCAGTTCTTCAGTTCCTCATTTCCTCAGTTCTTCAGTTCCTCATTTCTTCATTTCCTCAGTTCTTCAGTTCTTCATTTCCTCAGTTCTTCAGTTCTTCATTTCCTCAGTTCTTCAGTTCCTCAGTTCTTCAGTTCCTCAGTTCTTCAGTTCTTCAATTCCTCAGTTCTTCAGTTCCTCATTTCCTCAGTTCTTCATTTCCTCAGTTCTTCAGTTCTTCATTTCCTCAGTTCTTCATTTCCTCAGTTCTTCAGTTCTTCATTTCCTCAGTTCTTCATTTCCTCATTTCCTCAGTTCTTCATTTCCTCAGTTCTTCAGTTCCTCAGTTCCTCAGTTCTTCATTTCCTCATTTCCTCAGTTCTTCAGTTCCTCATTTCCTCAGTTCTTCAGTTCCTCAGTTCTTCAGTTCTTCATTTCCTCAGTTCTTCATTTCCTCAGTTCTTCAGTTCTTCATTTCCTCAGTTCTTCATTTCCTCAGTTCTTCAGTTCTTCAGTTCCTCAGTTCTTCAGTTCTTCAGTTCCTCAGTTCTTCAGTTCCTCATTTCCTCAGTTCTTCATTTCCTCAGTTCTTCAGTTCTTCATTTACTCAGTTCTTCATTTCCTCAGTTCTTCATTTCCTCAGTTCTTCAGTTCTTCATTTCCTCAGTTCTTCATTTCCTCATTTCCTTAGTTCTTCATTTCCTCAGTTCTTCAGTTCCTCAGTTCCTCAGTTCTTCATTTCCTCATTTCCTCAGTTCTTCAGTTCCTCATTTCCTCAGTTCTTCAGTTCCTCAGTTCTTCAGTTCTTCATTTCCTCAGTTCTTCATTTCCTCAGTTCTTCAGTTCTTCATTTCCTCAGTTCTTCATTTCCTCAGTTCTTCAGTTCTTCAGTTCCTCAGTTCTTCAGTTCTTCAGTTCCTCAGTTCTTCAGTTCCTCATTTCCTCAGTTCTTCATTTCCTCAGTTCTTCAGTTCCACATTTCTTCAGTTCTTCAGTTCTTCATTTCCTCAGTTCCTCAGTTCTTCATTTCCTCAGTTCTTCAGTTCCACATTTCCTCAGTTCCTCATTTCCTCAGTTCTTCAGTTCTTCAGTTCCACATTTCCTCAGTTCCTCATTTCCTCAGTTCTTCAGTTCCTCAGTTCCTCAGTTTTTCAGTTCCTCAGTTCCTCATTTCCTCAGTTCCTCAGTTCTTCAGGTCCTCATTTCCTCAGTTCTTCAGTTCCTCAGTTCCTCATTTCCTCAGTTCTTCAGTTCCTCATTTCCTCAGTTCTTCAGTTCCTCAGTTCTTCAGTTCCTCAGTTCTTCATTTCCTCATTAACTCAGTTCTTCATTTGCTCAGTTCTTCAGTTCCTCAGTTCTTCAGTTCCTCATTTCTTCACTTCCTCAGTTCTTCAGTTCCTCAGTTCTTCAGTTCCTCAGTTCCTCATTTCCTCATTTCCTCAGTTCTTCAGTTCCTCAGTTCCTCAGTTCTTCAGTTCTTCATTTCCTCAGCTCTTCAGTTCTTCATTTCCTCAGTTCTTCAGTTCCTCAGTTCCTCAGTTCTTCAGTTCCTCAACTCTTCAGTTCCTCATTTCCTCAGTTCTTCAGTTCCTCAGTTCTTCAGTTCTTCATTTCCTCAGTTCTTCATTTCCTCAGTTCTTCAGTTCTTTATTTCCTCAGTTCTTCATTTCCTCAGTTCCTCAGTTCTTAATTTCCTCAGTTCTTCAGTTCTTCATTTCCTCAGTTCCTCATTTCCTCAGTTCTTCATTTCCTCAGTTCTTCAGTTCTTCAATTCCTCAGTTCTTCAGTTCCTCATTTCCTCAGTTCTTCATTTCCTCAGTTCTTCAGTTCCTCAGTTCTTCAGTTCCTCATTTCCTCAGTTCTTCATTTCCTCATTTCTTCATTTCCTCAGTTCTTCAGTTCCTCAGTTCTTCAGTTCCTCAGTTCCTCATTTCCTCAGTTCTTCAGTTCCTCATTTCTTCATTTCCTCAGCTCTTCAGTTCTTCATTTCCTCAGTTCTTCAGTTCCTCAGTTCTTCAGTTCCTCAGTTCCTCATTTCCTCAGTTCTTCAGTTCCTCATTTCTTCATTTCCTCAGTTCTTCAGTTCTTCATTTCCTCAGCTCTTCAGTTCTTCATTTCCTCAGTTCTTCAGTTCCTCAGTTCCTCAGTTTTTCAGTTCCTCATTTCCTCAGTTCTTCAGTTCCTCAGTTCTTCAGTTCTTCATTTCCTCAGTTCTTCATTTCCTCAGTTCCTCAGTTCTTCATTTCCTCAGTTCTTCAGTTCTTCATTTCCTCAGTTCCTCATTTCCTCAGTTCCTCATTTCCTCAGTTCTTCATTTCCTCAGTCTTCAGTTCTTCAGTTCCTCAGTTCTTCAGTTCCTCATTTCCTCAGTTCTTCAGTTCCTCATTTCCTCAGTTCTTCATTTCCTCAGTCTTCAGTTCTTCAGTTCCTCAGTTCTTCAGTTCCTCATTTCCTCAGTTCTTCAGTTCCTCATTTCCTCAGTTCTTCATTTCCTCAGTCTTCAGTTCTTCAGTTCCACAGTTCTTCAGTTCCTCAGTTCCTCAGTTCTTCAGATCCTCAGTTTAGTTTGTTCTTTTTTAAAGAGTTATAAATGACTTGGGGGGATAAAATGCAATAAAGTCATTTTTCAGAAAAAAATGAAAGCTTGTAAAATTGTTTGCACTCAATTTCAGCAGAACTCCAGGAGAAAAAGGAGGTCCATGATGGAAAACGTTTCAGTTTTGACTCTTTAATATGATGCTCATTACAAGAGGAAGGCATCAATCTGTTAAGTTTTTATTGTTTCCTCAAACTGCCCGCGGTGCGATTTCTGTCTACTGGGACACGTTCGTTTTTGATTTCTCTGATAGATGTTCCGGTATGTTCTCTAACAGCAGAGGAACATGATCACATGGCTGCAAGGCTTTGAGGAGGATCTCAGGCAGGGACTGGAAGGAAGCAGGAGGATTTTGAGAGCGAGATGGAGGGATGGAGGAGAGGAACATGGGCACGTTTGCACAGATGTGCTGAAACGAGTGCAGTGGAGACACTAAAGCTTCAGTGGGCCGCCAAAGATCCTGATTCGCAATCAACACTTACGTTTAATAACCACGGTTACACGCTGCGGTTCTATTAAACGCATCGCTTATACGGTTTCCGTTTCCATAACGACGGGACAGACGGAGGGAAATCTTAACCGAAGCCGGTATTAAACTCCAAAATCATGACCGTGGATTCCGGACCGTGATTGGTCAGAAGGTGTTGATTCATTTTCTATAACGGCAGCGCTGACAGTAGTGCAGCTTTATATTAATACGTTATTGTTACTATTGTAACAGCTCATCTCATTCACAGGGACGTGTACAGCAGACGCTCCATGTAAACCCATTTAAAAAAAAACCCATAAATGTTGTTATGGTGAAGTTTTCTGTAAGGATATGTTTATGTAACATTTATGGAAGGAGTCTCCAGTGTCAGCCCTTTTTTTCAAGAGTTTCTCGCAAACATGACAAGCTGCATTTTCTTCTTTGAGAGAGAGAATAAAGAGAGACTGGTGAAGGAAAGACTGTTCATAGCTGCTGTAACGTAGCAAGAACTTCCTTCACTTTTACTACATACCATTATTCTAAATGTAACTATAAATGGATAAATAGTAGGATATGATGTGTCATGATGAACATACAGCGTGCGTGAAAACCTCATGCACGTATTATTTTCTTTACGTTGCAGGTATCATCCATTATTCTTCAGGAATCGTTCGCTAACTGCATACTGATGTTACACGATATCGCAGGACATCAGGACCTGGATGTTTGCTGTTGTTAACATTACAGACTCATGAATATTCATGAAGTCACGAACGTGTTCAGATATGAAATTAAAGGAATTGACGATGAGCATCAGGTCCAGAGTTCCATCTTACGCCAGGTTTTTGTCTGGTGTGTGACTGATGCTTGATGGTTAAGCGTCTCCGCGGGGTGTGTTACGCTTCCGGAGTGATAGATGATGTGTGTTTTGGTTGCTGTGTTGTGGATAATGGATCTGATTTGCTTCCTGTTTTATCCATTTTGAGGTTGTTTCATGTCAGATGACGAGCTGATATTTCAAACAGTCGTGTTCTCATTAGACCACAGGCCTCTCTCTCTCTCTCTCTCTCTCTCTCTCTCTCTGTCTGTGTCTATCTCTCTCTCTTTATCTTTCTCTCCGCCTCTGTCGTCCTCTTTGTTACAGCGACTCAGTGTGTGTGTGTGTGTTTTTATCTCCTCTTGCATACTGCAGTCTGACACAGAAACGGAAATGTGGTGATAATTTTCAAAGCCGCTTCTCCTCATGTTCTCCTTATTATCCAAGCCGGAGGACTGTGTGTTTACATTCAAGAGCCAATTAATACACTGTACAAGCTCTCTTTAGTGTGTGTGTATGTGTGTGTGTGTGTGTGTGTGTGTGTGTGAGAGAGAGAGAGAGAGAGAGAGAGAGTAATACACACTCCCACCTCGTCGTTCAGTTAGAGACTAAAACTCATCTTTTTTCTACGAACAGTGCATGTGTGAATCTTCCTATCAGCGTCATCAGGGTCCGTTTCTGATTGGCTGTTGGAGGAGTGTTAACGAGCGTCCCCCAGCCCTTCTATTCTGTAACTAAACACAATAAACAAAAATAAATAAATAAATAAATAAATAACTGATGTCTCCTTTGCAGATAATCTTCAGAACAGTTGCTCTTTTAATGATGTTTTTTGTTTTAAATGAAAACCTGTTATTACAGAATCGCTGAAATGAAAACTGACGCAAACAAATAGTGAAAGAAAAGTAACACTAAAAGTATAAAAATTAAACAAGACGAAATAGTACACATAAAAACAAGAAATGTGAATGAAAACACCAGGACTGTGGCGTTTAAGAAGTGTTATTAATGCCATAATATACGTTTTTGTTATTGAGTTATATTACATGTTGGTTACACTGATAATATCGTACATTAAGCAAGGGTGACAAACTTTTGCACTCGCCCGTACGTGATACTAGACGGTTTGAGGTGTACAGTACAGGATGTGACGTCGCAGTGAGGATCTGCGTCTGATTAACTGCTCGACGTTTCTGAACCTTCACAGAATTATGGACTAGAGACGGAGAACCTGAAAACTCTGTCTCACAAGCTGAACGCCTCGGCGAAGAACCTGCAGAACTTCATCACGGGCCGCAGACGCAGTGGACATTACGACGGCCGGACCACGCGCAAACTTCCCAATGACTTCCTGACGTCCGTCGTGGACCTGATCGCCGCGGCCAAGAGTCTGCTGGCATGGCTGGATAGGTGAGTGCTGCAAAGAGCTACACACACACACACACACACATACACACACAGAAGACTGACTGTGTAACACACACACACACACACACACTCTCACACACACACACACACACACACACACAGAAGATTGACTGTGTAACACACACACACACACACACACACTCACACACACACACACACACAGAAGGTTGACTGTGTAACACACACACACACACACACACACTCTCTCTCACACAAGGTTGACTGAGTATTAACACAAATCACAAAACATTATTTGATTTAAAGTAAAATGCTACAGTCTTAGAAGAGTTTTAAGGATTTGATGGATAATTAAGGGTTTTTGGGTTCTAAAACAAGACCTGGACAGTCGTAGAACCCTGAAGGGTATGGAATTTTCTGTGCGATGGATTAGCATCTCGTTCAAGGTGTATTCCTGCATCGCATCCGAGTTACTGTTGATTATTTTCCTATAGCAGCACGGCCCTGAGTGTTTTATTCCTCTTCTACCACAGCAGTTTACCCACGATTATTTGATTAATTTGTTAGTAAAGACACACCCTCCTGTTGATCTATTTATACTTACATTTAACGCTGTGGAACGTTGAACTTGGAAACGAGTTCCTGTTCTCGTGTGTGTTATAGCAGCTATAAACAGCCATACCCTCACCATCCTCTCTTTTCTCTCTCTCTCTCTCTAAAAAAACACAACCCCACAGCTGGCACTGGAGACTCCTTCCATAAATGTTCCGTTTCTACGTACAGAACCCAATTCCGTATGTTTTTAACCTGTTTATTATCAGCGGAGCGTTCGCCGTACACGTCCCTGTGAATGAGCTGTTACTATAGAAACGATATAGTTTTTTTCCTTAAAAAAAGTAAAAATAGCAAAACTTCAGCGGAAGAGTCTACTAAAGTGAATCCTAAACGACTTCCTGTCGCCGTGTAGCGCGGCACATAGAACGAGAACGGCGTTTCCATTTTTTACGAAACTGTTTGGGATTTGGTCTGGATCTCATCACCGTTACCATAGAAACCGCTGTGATGAAGGTCAGATAAGGAAACATGTACATGCAGTTTTTCTGGTTTGTGATTACGTTTGTTTAAATCCATAAAAAAAAAAACATATTGTTGAGTGCGTTCCTCATCATGTGTTAAATTAACACGTACGTATGATTAATAACCAGGTACTCATGAGCCAATCGGGTGTGTTAGCGTTAGCATGAATGCTAAACAGTGTGTCGTGTGTGTATCGTCTTCTGCGTTACTGCGGTTGGGAAACACGAGCTAATTGGGTAGAAAAGCTCAACTCTCGATGAATGAGATCGATCTACGTTGACGTTGCGGTTCCATTAGCATCGCCCCCTCCTCCGCAGGTGACTCGCTTATGAGCCAACATCGATTGGGCTGTAATTCTCGCTGATTAACCTGGATGAGGATTCCACCAGAGGCTGATTCAGCAGGACAGAACGGATCACTAACGGAGTAATTGAGTTTGTTGTGATTTGAGAAGCACTGTTTTAGAGTTGAGAAGGTTATTTTAGGTCACGGATGCATGGTGCCAGACAAGACACAGATGGACAGACACAAATGCTCGTTATAATTATTATATAAATTATAGATTATAATTGATGTGCAAATGAGATGAAGAGACAAAGCTGAGGCTAGTTTACATGGAAATATGGGGCGATTTTTATGTTTATTTTACAATGGGACTTTTATTTAAAAGAAATTTTCAGAAAGTAAAATTATAGCATCAGGAACAATTCCAGTTAACTGGTTTTATGTAAAAAAATTTTTTTTTTTAGACATTATGTACTATGAAAGTACAAAAATACGAGAAAATTAAATGCTAATATTGCTTTTTCCACCCTTTATTAACTTTATAAACACCAGAGACAGTAAACAGTGGTGTGAACAGTGACGTTTGGGGGAAAATGTCCACAACATCTTCTCGTTTGAAAATGAAAGCAACAGAAACACAAAGCTGACGCAAAGCTGGAGATTTATTTATTTATTTATTTATTTACTTGTTACTTTATGTTTAAAGTAACACATGGTGATCATAGTGAAAGTGTTTGAATTAAGTATTTCAATATTTTTTTTTTAACTGTCCAACCATTACACCCCCCAAATGTTTGTTTATTTATTTTTTTTAAAAATCTGTTTTGGATTAGTTCCTGCTGTAATGTTTCCTGCTCACGATTAAGAGGACGTATATGGTACTTGGGGTGGGGTAAGGGAATTAAAATTGTAATTTGAGTTTCTCTCACGTTTTGTAATGTTTTGTCATCATTACTTGTAAAACCGGCTAAAATTAAAACGCCGTTGCTTTTCCTGTCGTCTCTGTGACCATTTCTTCTCTCCGGTTCCACTGGTTCCAAGTCAGGTGGGTTCTGGTCTTGACTAGGAAATGTGGAAAACTCTGAAACACTCACAGAAACAGTGATGGATTTAATTCCGTCAAATCAGGAAGAAATTATTATTCACAAAATGGATTGAAATTCAGCAAACACTTCTGTGATCACCTCAGGAGGTTTTTTTTTTCTTGTTATATAACATAAATGAGAAATCAGGCAGTATGATGAGTAATAAACACTTACATAACTCAGCGTGTCTCTCACCTTCTCTCATTAGCACTCTCGCAGCTGATTTTCTCACCTCTTGTAACCCCAAATCGGTACACTGCACGTCGGTGGTTAGAAGGTCTTCCTATCTTTAAGTTTCCTCTGGTTGCCATGGGTTTCCTGGTCGCACCTAGCTAATGCGATGCTAATATTCATATTCACGCAAACAGATTAAACACTCTGTGATGGACACAGTATATCTGCAGGTATTCAAATTTAATACTTATTAATACCATATTCAAGACATTTCCTAAAACATTTAATACCTGCAGGTCACTTCGATCATGCTACTCGATATATCAGCAATAATGGAGAGTGTTCGTGCAGATACGTCCGTTTCTGAGTTTAATAAACTATAGCAGGGTAAACTTCTATACAGGCAGATGGGAGACCAGAGCAGATATCCTTTCTGCATTACCATTTACTCCAACATTGAAAGAAATAAATCCAGTATTTCCATCCCATGACCTTCCAAGAGAGGAAAAATATATAGAGAGATGGATTACAGCAGTCAGAGGAATAAAAGATGTGGAATTTACCGTCAGTCCCTCAGCAGTTGTATTAGAACCCCCCCCCCCCCCAGCAGCTATATTAGAACCTCCCCCCCTCCCCTCAGCAGCTGTATTAGAACCTAGAACCCCCCCCCTCAGCAGCTGTATTAGACCCCCCTCCCCTCAGCAGCTGTATTAGAACCCCCCCTCCCCTCAGCAGCTATAATAGACCCCCCCTCCCCTCAGCAGCTGTATTAGAACCCCCCCTCCCCTCAGCAGCTGAAAATCTAGCTAAAATCTAGTTACAATCCTAAAAATTTACCCTGAAATCGTCTCTTCATCCACAGAAGTCTCTTTCACTGAAGTTCCACCTTCGGATAGATCATCTAGCATGAGAATGGAAGGCACTGCAGTAGATTACTAAGCGGTGAGGATAAGGAGAAAGGCCAAAGCAGAAAGTCTCTCAGGAGGTGTGAAGTGAAAAGCCCTCGCCGTCTATGAAATCGACCAAAAGGTGTCAGATGAGTTACTGTAGAAATATATACCCTGACCTGGCCATGCTTTCCTCTCTCTGACCTGACCCTGGCTTCTTCTCTCAAAACCTTGCCCTGGGTGAAACTTACTGTAAGCATAGTGCACTAAATTTGCGTCCAGATGCTGAGCGGTAGTCCCAGCCCTCCGGTTGACTCGTGATGATGACCACTACTGCGCTAAATGTCAGCGGACTCTCACCAGATTCTGGATATTATATGCATGATGAGATCTTTGAGTCCTGATCTCTTGGTTTGTTATGTGTCGTGAACCAGTGCCAGGGTATAACCAAGAAACAGGGTCACGGGTGGGGGTGGACGATGGGATGGGGGAGGAGCTTGGATCCTCTTGTTAATGGTGGCCTAATTAAGCTCGTCAGCTTCCCTTGTTCTCAATTGAGCTTCTGTCTGTCCCCTAGATGGAGAAGAAGACAGTGAAAGGGAAAATTTAGGAGAGAGAGAGAGAGACAGAGAGAGAGAGAGAGAGAGAGAGAGAGAGAGAGGTCCGTTTGCATATTGACGGTGCTGGCATGTGAATGTGGCAGATATATTCTGGGTATGTTCTGGACCGTTGGTGCATGAGGTAACCTGTTGAAGAGGAACTGTAAAAAGGGGTGGAGTTAGAACGAACACATTGTTAAGAAGTTAGGTGATATCCAGTCAAATCGATTGCTTTCGTTCTCTTTAAAACCTGAACGCAGTTTAGTGGAGTAATATTTACATTTTTACAAATGTCACGTTTTTCAGTTGTGTCACGTGATTTTTCCTTAAGCTCCAGGACTCAGGATGTTTGTCCTCTAACACTTTGCGTCCGTGAGGTTGATATATTTAGCAGAGTCTGACGTGTAAGTCGTTTTATTTGGCGTGCGATGACATGTCAGCGATCTGATTTACGCGTCACAATCGGTTTCTTTGTTCTTATCTGTTAGGTAAGGAATAAACCACTATGTTGTTGTTGTTTATTTAAACCCAGAAGTTGTTTATTTTCCTATAACAGCACGTCCCTAACTCTTTTATTCCTTTTATACTACAGCACTTTGCCAATACGAACAACTTCTCATTTATTAAAGAATAACGTGTAATACTTTTTAAAACATGAAGCTACAGCTTTACTTCTGACTGTTAAAAATGCTCTGACACTGGAGACTCCTTCCATAAATATTAAATAAACATACATCTCTTCAAGTCAGGCCATATCGCACCACTCTGGCATGGATTATTTTCCTATAATAACACGGCCAATCGTGTGTTATTCCTTCCATCATCACCAACACCTTCTGACCAATCAGAATCCATCCAGAATTGAAGAGTGTGATGTTAACGAGCTGCACAGACCTGCGTAGTAAACAGTCACAAAACTGAGTTGTAATAAATGTGACAGGACTTTTAAAGTCAGGAAAATATGGTGGTAAGTTAAAATTCTCAGGAATTCCTCTGGATTTAAAAACATTCATGCCTCGTGTTGCTCTGCTACACCTACGTACAACGCAAATAGCAACCGTTTCCAAAAACAACCCAAACGAGCACCACATTAGAGTTATGGCACTGATACATGGGGTAAACGTCTGTGATCCGGTAATCAGAATTAATTGGGCTGATGTCCATCGTTGGCCATGTGGGCGTTTGTGAGATGGCTTTTGGCTCCTGGCTACAGCATCGGAACCACTCGGGCTCTCGCTGTGTCTCTCAATCTTCATCAGAGCATGATGGGTGCGTGGGCAGTGGGCTCTGATGCTAGCGCTCATTAACTAATTGGAGCTCTGCTGGAGAAGTTATGACTCCTGGAACACTCTGGTTCTGGCACTGTGTTTAATGGCTTTAGAACCTTTTACTGCATATCCCTCAGTTCCTGAACATTTCCATGCCAGGAATTCATGATCTGGAGCTGCATGGTTCCTCCTGGGCTTCTGCAGGATAACAGTTTGTGACAGTGATGTCATGTGTGCTGGTGAACAGCGTAGTTCAAGGTGTTCAAGGGTTCTTCATTTCCGAAATAAAATTTAGGCAGGATTTAGGATCTGATTAGGATCTGTACTTTTCTTCAGTCTTTTTTATTTTTATTTTTATTGTCTGTCATTTAAGACTTTTGGCTTTTTACTTCCTTTATTTCAAATGATGCGTTTTAAATTTCTCACTACATTTTGAAAAAAATACTGACAGTAACATGTTATTTTATAATTAATCTAAAAAAGATTAAAATCTTTCATTTATAGACTTATACACTTCACATGTGTTCGGCTGCTTATTCCCACAACACAAACGCAACAGAAAACCTGCAACAGGTTTGTATTACAGTATCAGAGTTATTAGCATGCTAACTAACGCTGGCTTTATGTAACCGAACTTTCGCACACTTTACTTGGATTCCTAGTGAAAGCTCTACAAAATGCTTATGAACGTGATATAAAGGCTCTGTGTAGTTCCCCATCAACTAAATTCTGAGCCAAGTTCCTTACTCGAGTAAGAAAATAAACACTCCTATAAACACTTTTTAAAAATATTTAATTACAGTGTTCATAAAGATACATGACGCCTACGTAAGCCTTTAACGACAATGCACATAAACAGTTATTAATGCTTATTACGAAAGGTCTCAGTCTCAGCTGAGACTGTCGAACAATTTTGATGTCAAGTCGACAAAACACACAAGACACAATATGCTTGTTTTATAACGTTTATGACTCACGCCTCGTATAAGTGCTACAGCAGTGCTTTATAAGCGATCTATGCAGTGCCTATGAAGGTGTTATAAAGGCCCATTGTAGCTTTTCCTTCACGGAAAGTGCGAGTAGAATGAGTGTTTCTGAGTTTATCTCGTTGATGTTTAATCGTTCATGTTTGAGGACGGTTTCCGGGTTTGATTTCCGTCCGGCTTCTTATTCCTTCTTCATCACTCCTTTCATCAGCTGTTCAGCTCACTCTGTGTTTTATTAGACAATTTGCAGCGGCTCATCCTCTTAGTAAAGTGTTTTTTTTCCCCCAGCGTCTCTGTTGTTGTGTCACCTTTTCAGTTTCAGTCTCCTGATTTTTTCCCTGATCGCAGCTTCAGGTCACATTTAGAGGAACCTTGAAATGCCAGCGTCTGTCCATCACCTCGGCAGGCTGTCAGACTCTCTTTGGACGGAGGAGCCTTTGGCGTTTTTATACACGCGGCGCTGTGACATTGGGAAAAGTGCAGATACTCAAAGTAGCTGACTTTATTTTCCTTCACGGCGAGCGGGAAAATCATTTTGCGTTCATTTCAACCGTGTTCGGAATTCCGTCTCGGCTTATCTAGCGTGCTGCGCTCGTTATTGTCTTTCTCGCTCAGCTGCAAGAGGCTTAAACGTGTTTTATTCCATCCTCCGCGCCTTTCATACCTGCTCTGTTTATCCGTAAGCAGTTTAAAGAAATGAAAGTGAAGAGATTCACCATTCCGTGAAACGTGACGTGAACGTGAAAGCTTGGATTCGTCTTTAATGTGAAGATGGAAGAATGTGTTCTGACTCGTTCCTGTCTCTGCTCGCATTCCCACTGATCTGCATGCACGTTTTATGTGACGTGGATTTAACGCTCGCATGACGTGTGAGTTCAGAAGAAGAAGAGGTCTCTGGAGCGTTCGTAAGCTCTTCAGCCCTGCAGGTTGGAATATTTAAAGATGTGCAGGAGTTGAACAGGAAAAAAAAGTCAATGTTCATGCATATATAGAGCACAACCTCAATACAAACGACCCACTTTTTTTTTTTCAAGCACCTGCGGGAAGACGGGAAACTGGGTCTGGAGGACAAGTTCAGCACCAAAGACGTCAGTAGAGATGAACCAGGCTCACGACCACAAATATACACCTCATCTCGAGACCACTGTACCGTAATCTTGGTCCCATTTAGTCTTGATGTGGTCTTGTTCTTGGCCATACATCTCAACCTAGTTCCAAAGTGACCTCGATATGACATGACACCTTAAGTCTAGTTGCTAATTGCTGTAACATATGCTATATGCTAAGTGGTATGCTAGGTCAGGTATTGACACGTTTTAATAATTTTTCATAGTGTGATTGTTTTTATTATTAGAATGCTTATGGTAACACGTTCTATGAAGATCCTTCCATATCCACCGTATATAACGAACCACGAACAGGTTCATAACATGCATTATACACGTTGTTATAATTATTCATAAAAATGCATTACAAATGAACATACATTATAGATTATAAGCAGTGTGATTAGCAGAACAACTCAGTTGTAGTTTCATTGTTTACTGGTCTAACTATTAATAACCTCAGTAGAGTCCACTGTTAGTAATTATTTAGTAGTACGACACATTATGAATGACTTTCACAGAAAGCGTTACCATTTTTACCCCCTAGTACTTCTTTATTCCTTGGGGTAAGCTAACAACGAAAGAAAGGTGAACTTACTATTCTTCCTATTACTTTTCTAGCACCTTTTTTAATTTTCTGTCTTGTTATCCGGAACATGTTTAGCTTCCTGATAGACTACTATATATGTACGGCTAGCATATGGTGCGTTTAATTGCTGCTAATTTTATTATGACAAAGTGAACTTGATAACCTTAGCGAGCTAAAGACAGTGTAAAAATTTAGCTATAGCTAGTTAGCTAGAGTTAGCTCAATACGGCTGCACTACTGTATATTCTCAATTAGAGTAGCTGATATATATTACACAATTCTCATACTGAAAAATACGGGCTTATTATTATAAAACTGAAACTTTAACATTTAAATAAAAGCCGTATGATCACGTTTAGACAGACTAAGGCTAAAGGACTGTTCATGTAGGCCCTAGCTCAGGCTTAGCCTAGCTTAAATGCTCACTTTTATTTTAGTAGCAAATCATAAAAACATTTTTGTTTGTATTTTATTTACATTTGTGTCCCTCAGTCGTTCACTGGTTGTTAAAATCTGTAATGCGATGCTAAATAATGATACCCTGATCCATTACTTCACTATGCAAATCACTATGCTAATGCTGTGAGGATTTCCTCCTTAAAGGTCTTAAAATTTCCTTTTTTTCTTTTTTCTTTCAACCTCACATACACACACAAACTCTTGCAATACGATCATTTGTTGTTGTTTTAAATCTAAACCATGCATTACTGTAGCTAAAAACGGCTACGTCTACGCACAAAACTAACCCTGACCTTAACCTCAGAGACCAGAGGAAATATTTTGGGAAATATTTTTGGGTTCTTGGCCATATTTTGTGTATCAAACGTCTTGCCGTATTTAGTCTCCACAGGGCCTTTGTAACCATTTTAAACACTTACTCGTGGAAGTAAATAAACATAAACACATGGCATAAACCACGAATTATGTCACTTATGTTGGAAATAATATAGTTTTGAGCAGAAATGAATAAAATCATGTCTGTAAATATGTGAGGAGTTTATTATTAACGAGTCCTGCTCGCGTCTGGACCACACGATGAAATTTATGCAAAAAAGTGAGAGAACCCAGGTCTCTCGGGTTCTCTGTTAGACTCCTGACAGATTCTAGGCGTTAAGAAGAAATGGATGACGTTTGTCCAGCACAGTAACCCAGTTACTGCACACTCTGATTTATAAAAGGGTTCCGTGAGAGGGTTTTGGGTTTTTTTCCGGGTAATTAAGGGTTCTGATGTTCCTGAATGGGTTCTACTTGGAACCCTGACCTGAAATATTTTTAAAAAAGTTAATAATGAAGGAGTTGATTAGTTAATACATTCAAAGTGGTTAATCACGGGTTCATTGAATACTTACGGGTTCTTCGCTTTCTTAATATGGTCCTGTTCAGAACCCTGTCATTCTGTCTATCAAGAAGAAACTGATCAGCATTAATCTGGGGTTTGTATCGCATCCAGATAATGCATAAACTCTTCACAAATAAAAGTGTTATTTACGGTTTCTTTTATAAATGAAGGGTTCTAAAAAAAAAAGGTTCTACTACTACTACTACTACTACTGCTGCTACCTTGACCAAGAATAACAATTAGGAACTGAACTTGTACCACACACATGTACATAGTTAATGAATACAGTTTGAGTAAAATGGGGTTCTTTAAGGATTTGTTGCATAATGAAGTGGTTTTTGACCTCATTAAAGGGTTCTACTTATAGGGATCCCTGATAAATTCTAGGTATTAAGAAGAAAATAATGAGCAGTAGTTTAGAGTTTGTACTGCACACTTACCTGTTTAATACACACACACGCACACACTCACACACACACACACACACACACACACACACACACATTATCCATCCAGGAGGTCCGAGCTTAAGAATGATCTAATGGTTAATTCCAGGTGCTACTTCTTTTTCAGGTCCCCTTTTGCTGCAGTAACAGATTATTCAGTGACGAGGAACAACGTGATCCAGCTGTGTCTCGAACTTACTACCATCGTACAGCAGGTCAGAGTGTGTGTGTGTGTGTGTGTGTGTGTGTGTGTGTGTGTGTTTACTGTATTATCGCAGTCTGTCTAAAATGATCAAACCAGCAGGATCATCTAAAAGACCCTAAATCTCAGTCCGCGAGCAAGACTATGTTTTTATTTTGTCATTAATTATTGTTAGAAGATGATTATTTTCCTCTAACTGCATGTCCTGAAGTGTTTTATTCCTCTTACACCGCAGCAATGTACCAACAATTACAATTTTTATTTAATAAAGAACAACACGCCGTACTCTTTATCCATCTGTAGTTTAACTACATTTAACTTCAAATGTTTTTTTTTTGTTTTGTTTTCAAAGAAAATCTGTTTGCCTGAGTGTTCACTGCACAAGTCACTATGAACAAGCTGTTGCTATAGTAACCATAACAACATCCTAAACACGGTCGTAGTTTTTAAAACAAGGCGAACACTTCTCGGAGATCGTGTCTCACACACCGTAATGCATCAGTACACGAGGAACCTTCACTGTTCCTCCACCATCCTGCAGGCCTGGAACACACTCCGAGTGTATGAGCACTGGATACAGGAGAGGCATGATGGGATTGAACATGGCGTCCCGTGGGAGCGCTGTGTGTGTGTCTGTGTGTGTGTGAACAGAAGTGGGCCAGCAGCAGCTCGGTGCTTGTTAGAAACACACTGAAGTGGCAGGTGGGAGGAAAGCGGGAAGAGATCGAGCTGTTTGCAGTTCAGCAGAGCGGAGTAGAAATCCGATTTTGTTTAGTTTAGCCGTCTTTTATTTGAAAAAGAAAACGTAAAACATTTTAAAAGCTTGAACATATTACATATTTAGAATATTTTCTTTCACACATCACATCTTATATTAATTGGAAAGGAGATAGGAGTAATTGTTTTTGTGTTGGTAAAATTTCTCTGCATTTGGTGAAAAATACACTCACCGTCCACGTTAATAGGAACACCTGCTCATTTGTGCGCTTATCTAATCAGCCAATCATGTGGCAGCGGCGCAGTGCATAAAATCATGCAGATATAGGTCAAGGGCTTGAGTTCACATTAGACATCAGAATGGGGATAAAGTCTGATCTCTAACATGTGACGTGGTGTGGTTGTTGGTGTCAGATGTGGCTGGTTTGAGTATTTCAGAAACTGCTGATCTCCTGGGATTTTCCACACATAGCAGTCTGATGTGAAAAACAGTTCTGTGGATGGAAACGTCGTGTTGATAAGACCAGATTGGTTCGAGCTGCCAGGAAGGACATATAGTAACTCGTATAATCACTCTTTACAACCGTGGTGAGCAGAAAAGCATCTCAGCATGCACAAAACATCGAACCTTGAGGTGGATGAGCTACAACAGGAGAAGACCAGAATGGTCTCTGAGGCTGAGGTTGAACATGATATCGATAGGGAGCCTCGGATGACGTCCAAACAGCAGGAAGTAAGGAGCAAATCCTGTTGCCTCATTAACCCTAACCCTAACCTTGTGCAGTTATATGTGTGAACTACTTGAGCCAGGGAGTTCTTCCAATCCATCTTTTCCCTGTCAGTCAGATTCCGCAACATGGACAAGAGCATCCGATTACCTCGCTCCACCTGACCGTTCCCCTGCCAGTGGTAGGGTGTCGTTCTGGAACAACTGCTTTTCAAACTCCTTCCCCTGGTCATGGTGCAATCTTGTGGGGAAACCAAATTTCAAAACAAAATCCCCAAAGATCTTTTGAGCTGCTCTCTTAGCTGACTTGAGATTCAGACCCGCCTTTGCATCGCTACAGATGAAGAAAGTCAACTGAATCCAGTTCAAAGGGGTGTGTTTTTTTTCCTTTTCAATATTGGTGAGTGGTGCTCGGTTTGGCTTGTTGGGTCGTTGTGATTTGAGACAACGACATACTCATAAGACATGATCTTTGAAGGCCAAGCCGTGGAACTTCCTGGGCAGCACCAGCTGTGATAAGGTTCCATGAACAACCTTTTCCTCTCCCGCATCAGCACCGCACAGCC
Source organism: Ictalurus furcatus (assembly GCF_023375685.1). NCBI lineage: Eukaryota > Metazoa > Chordata > Actinopteri > Siluriformes > Ictaluridae > Ictalurus > Ictalurus furcatus. The sequence continues at coordinate 9,432,168 of NC_071277.1, read as the reverse complement.
ATCATGTCCACTCCAATCTCTGGTTTGTTCTTATGCAGTTCAACACAGTGCTGATCACTGGGTCCTGTTCCTGGGCTTCCCTTAGCACTCTCCTGTCAAAGTTCAGTACTCTTCTTATAAGTTCAGTACTCTTCTTGCATATACTCTTCCATCCCCAATGGCATATGCGACAAACCATCTGCATCAGCATTGGTTTCCCCTGGACAATACGTAATAGTGAAAATAAAATCAGCGATATGTAGTGGCATTTATTCTAGCTGTCGTGAGCACATATGTTAAAGGATTGTTATCTGTGTAGACGACAAATGAAGGAGTATAGTAGAGGTGAATTTACCTCTGACGTGTTCACATATGGCCCACTTCATGGCCAAGAACTCAAGCTTTCCTGAATGCAGATGGTCGTTCCTTTCTGCGGCAGATAAAGTTCTGGATCCGTAAGCATTGACCCGGAGCTTGCCTTCCTGTCTTTGATATAGCACCGATCCCAGCCCTTCTTGGGATGCGTTGCTGTGGAGGAGTTCTGGTTCAGTTCACGATAGTCACAGCACAATCGCACCTTTCTCCCACACATACGATGGGCCATGAATATGCAGAGCCTGATTTTGTAATCCAGCCACGGTTCAAGAGATCTTCTACATACTCTGACTTCTTTATGAAGTGGTTTCGGTACCGATATGTATGTTCGCCTCGCCGGTGTCGTGTCTTTCAGTCTGATTTTCAACTCCAGCGATGGGATACACCCAGCGTCTTCATCATTTCTGGAGAAAGCAGACAACATTCCTCCTTCAGCAACTTCCTTACCTCCTCCTGCTGCTCAGGCAACAAATGACTCACAAGAACAGGTGGATCCCACCGGTCTCCATCAGGCTGCACCATGTACTCTGAATCCACTTCTTTTGCCATTTCAGCTTTCTCTACTCCTGATGTTTCCCCACTGTGACTCATTACATCTTCAAGATCCACAGGTTTTGCAGCAGCAGGGTAGGCATCTTTTACACACTGTAAACACTTACAATTGCAAGTAAGTGTTTCTCTGTGCGAAAGAAGAAGGTACAAGCCCATAACTATTCACCGAACCCTCAGTCACACCACAGAGCTGCTGAGTTCTGGGCTCTGATTGGTCGTCAGTTGTTGATTAGTTTTTTATAACAGTACTCTGACAGTAGCGCAGGTATATGTAATGTTATCGTTTCTATAGTAACGTTTCGTTCACCGTGACTCGTACTTTGGATTAAAAGAAAAGGAGCTTTTTTTATATAACATTAACGGAAGGAGTCTCCAGTGTCAGTGCTTTGTAACAGACAGAGGTAAAGCTGTAACATTAAGTTTTCCGAGCTGCATTTTCTCTTTAGTTTTTTTGTTTTATTAAATTGTATTGTAATTGTTGGTGAGTCGCTGTGGTTTAAGAGGAATAAAACACTCGGGGACATGCTGTTAGAGGAAAATAATCAGCTGTGGTGAGGTAACAGTAACTGCGCTTCATTTCGGGCTGCTGTGAGGTGAGATGTTCTGGTCACAGTCATGGAGAGCAGAACTGAAAAGATGAAAAGATCAGTGAAGTTCTAAACACAAAACTCTGCTAAATCCTGCGCTTAATCCCGGCCAGATTACGTAGCAGGAGGCCGAGACGCACCGCTAATCCGAGTTCAGACTTGGGCCAAGCGGGAATCTTCTACTCAGAGTGTTCCTCAGCTCAGTTTCTGCACTTCAATTCAATAAGATTTGAATGTAATAAAACAAATACAAATACAATATCTCTCATTCCAGGTTCAGTTTCAATTTAAGACACATTAAACCTGAAACTATAGAAGAGTTCTGTAATGATTTCTTTCATAAAATACAAAAAAATAAAGTACATTTTTATGAACCAGAACAAGACTTTCATTGACACCAGGTTTGTCCTAAAAATGATTGATATTATATATATATATATATATATATATATATATATATATATAAAATATACCCTGTACAACTCATCAAACTTAATTTGACAGGTCTAGGTCAAAGGTCAGTCATAATGATTGACAGGTTTAGGTCAAGCAACCTCCCAGAACCAAACTGAGTTTCCCCCTTTTGATCATTAAACTTTAACCAACATCTGTCAATCATTAGGATTAACCTTTGACATACACCTGTCAAATTAGGATAATTGATGATGACCTTTG
>NC_071277.1:9417500-9422500 GCF_023375685.1 Ictalurus furcatus | reverse complement strand
TAATAATAATACTATCAAAATAAACATAATAATATGGTTGTGTGGTCTTGTTTGTGTTGTTCTGGGTGTGGAAAAGATTTTTTTTCCTAACGTTATTATTTCATTTTATTTTGTTTTGCAATTCTCTGGCTGCCATAAAAACTGTACTTTTATAAAAAAAACTTATATATACTGTATATATATATATATATATATATATATATATATATATATATATATATATATAAATTGACAAATGGGTAGTACCCAAGTACAGATCAGTAAATGATTCTGAACTAATAGAATCAAGTGAATCAATTGACTCAAGTCACTGAACAGATTCAAATGTGTCTACTCTGTTGAAAAGGTAGAGAACTCCCAAGCTAGTGTTCTCCTATTTTGGCCACATTTTATTACGTAGAACCCCAAGGCTGGCAGTGGAACCCCAGGGCTGGCAGTTCTATTGTGTTTAAGTGATTCCTGATTCCTTTCCTGATGAACAATAAACTAGCCTGAAACCTAATTAATCCTAAATTAATTAGCACTTTGTCAGCTGTGTAATTGGGAAAAGCGTCGCTAATGTGAGATAAGGGACTCTTGTTTGGATTCACAGAGGGGGAAAACAACAAAAAAAAAGCAAAACAAGCTTATGATAATGAGCACGGTAATGCATTAACATCCACTAGAACAATTTAAGAAGATAAACAGAGTGATGGAGCTCCTTTGAGGAGAATACTCACCTCTGTAGTGTTCTCAGGCCAGCCCATCTCCGTGTGTGTGTGTGTGTGTGTGTGTGTGTGATGGCTGTTGTCTCAACCACATACATGTTAATGTGAAAATAGAAAGAGACGTGTTCCTCTCAGCTGAGACGTGTTCAGTGTCTGAAATCTGCTTCTCTGGTGTTGCAGTGTGTTAGCTGTGATGCTAATGATGCTAACGAATAAGAGAAGCCAGTCTCACCCCGTGTCACAAGTTCACCTTTAATAAAGTCCACAAAAAAAAAATAGAAAAGAGAATCTGCTAATTATTAAACAATTAAATAAATAATTAATTAGTTACGCAACCTCAGCCATTACATATTTAAATAACGATGTAATGAATCAACAATAACAATAACGTAAATAATTCCGTAATTACGCCAGCTTGTAATTAATTGGATAATCGAGCAAATGCAATTAAGCAATTAATTACATTTTTTTTCGCTTAATTTTTATAATTTAAATTAAATATTTGTTACTTTCATAAGTATTGGCACCCCATCCAGGGTGTCCCCCCCCTTGTGCCTCATGCCTCTGGGATAGGCTCCGGGTTCTCCCCGAGCCAGTAAGGATAACCGATACAGAAAATGGATGGATGGATGGATGGATGGATACTTCCATGACTGAGTGGAGAACATTTCTGACCTAAATCTACTCGAACAACCCTCTAATTGGGAATTCCCGCCCGGAAAAGCCGGAGTCGGAATTCTGTTTCGTTGTTTGTCAAAGTGTCATCTGTAGCGCAGCGTAAAATCAAGAAACCGCAGCAGTTTGATCTCTCTGAAGCAGAATTCTGAGGTTTTATTAATATTTGATGCTTAAAAATCACTAAACAGGAGAGTAATTAGATTTAGATTTATGTTTGTTTGTTTCTGTTCTCGTATCCTGATCTTTAAGTGTTCTTCATGACTCTGTGTCATACAGTACAGTCTCTTTATATTCACTAGCGTTGAATATAAACACTCATACTGTCTGCTCGATTTGTACATGTAAATACAGGTGCAAATGTAATGGCACCTCTCCAAAAAAAGAGAAAGTCCAAGTTGATTTAACAACAGGCTTTGTGGAGAATGTTGTCTTTCACACGGACAACATCATCTTCCTTTTGAAAAATAGTGGGCGGAGTCAATGAAAATAGATTAATTCATCACCTGCAGTCTGAAAGCCACTGAAATTGCAGGTTTAGTCTCTTCATATATGTGTGTGTGTGTGTGTGTGTCCCTGTTGACCCCATTTGTGTTTGTCCTGTGCTGTAGGTGGGCTGGCAGTTGAAAAACTTGGTAAACTCCCTGCGTGGGGACCCTGGAGGGGTGACGCTGACTCTGAAAAAGCGCCCACAGAGCACGCTCACCTCAGCCCCGGCCCTGCTAAAGAACATGAGGTGGAAGCCCCTGGCTCTTCAGGTAGGCAGATTTTACCCCCTAAAACCCTGCGCCCTTCTACAACTAGCTCCCTTTCCTAGCCAGGGGCACTTAGTGATAGTTTCAAGCATCTCTCTGGTTCTCTGACTTCATTTCCCATAATGCTTTTCTGCTCAGTTCGTGTCATGTGGGGGGAAAAAATGTTCATGCATTTCCATTTCATTTCTATCCAAGATAAACTAGCATGAGGATATGCATGTATAATTAGTCCCTCAGCTAGTCATATATAGAAAAACATTCCCACATTCCGATTAGGAAAACCATTCACACTGACCTCCAAGAGCCCCGAATTCCTGACAGCCCCGATTTCACTGACAAAACCAGGAAGTGGGACACTCGACTACATAAACGAGTCGTGTATCCAAGGAAGCTTTGCAGAAATTGAAATTATACTTTATAATTCTATTTATAATCATTTGCAAATGATAAATTGCACCACGTGATTCAGGAATGTTTTCCCAGTCCGTCTGAATTCCCCCATGTGACGTAAACTCGACACCAGTTGAAGTTAAAGTCCCTGATTTGGGAAACCTGGGAATTGTGGTGTGGAATGTGGTCATTAGCGGGGCTCTGTATGCCGAGTCTGCGGTGTTGGGATCAGGGCTGTGCTTATTGTTTATTGTTTAGTGTTTCGTGTTGTAGTCGGATGTGGTGATGTCTTGGAGCTGTTAAATCCTCTGCAGTGACTCAGAATAAAGTGTGATTGGGGACGTGTGTAGAAAACGTACGTCTGGGAGACGGCCGTTAATCTCCTTCTGTGGTTGATGGAGGATTTAATTTTCCCCGCGTGTCGTTCCAGAGCCATATCCATAAATTCAACTCTCTGTCCTTAATTCATTCTCTAAAAGGCTCCCTAACAGCTTTCTGTGTGTGTGTGTGTGTGTGTGTGTATTTGTAAAGGACCATTTTACTTTCTTGACTATATAATTTTATTTGTTGTGTTTATTGACTCAGTATTAGAAAACAAAATGATAAATTATCAACACTACACAGGAACAATATGTATATCTCTCTCTCTCTCGTTCTCTCTCTCTCGTTCTCTCTCTCTCTCTCTCTATTTATATATTTATTTATTTATTTACTCATTCAATCTATCAAATATGCTGTCCAGGTTACTGTGCTAATAAGATCAGGAGATGGGAAAGAGATAGATAGATAGATAGATAGATAGACAGATAGATAGATAAATAGATAGATAGATAGATAGATGATGGATGGATGGATAGATAGATAGATAGATAGATAGATAGATAGATAGATACATAGACAGATGGATGGATAGATAGATAGATAGATAGATAGATAGACAGATGGATAGATGTATAGATGGATGGATGGATAGATAGATAGATAGATAGATGTATAGATGTATAGATGGATGGATAGATAGATAGATAGATAGATAGATAGATAGATAGATAGATAGATAGATGGATGGATGGATAAATAGATAGATAGATAGATAGACAGATGGATAGATGTATAGATGGATGGATGGATGGATAGATAGATAGATAGATGGATAGATAGATAGATAGATGGATGGATGGATAGATAGATAGATGGATAGATAGATAGATAGATAGATGGATGGATGGATAGATAGATAGATAGATAGACAGATAGATGGATGGATGGATGGATAGATAGATAGATAGATAGATAGATAGACAGATAGATGGATGGATGGATAGATAGATAGATAGATAGATAGATAGATGAATAGATAGATAGATGGATAGATGGATAGATGGATGGATGGATGGATAGATAGATGGATGGATGGATGGATAGATAGATAGATGGACAGATAGATAGATGGATAGATGTATAGATGGATGGATGGATGAATGAGGGGACAGGATATTGCTTCTGTGTTTATGCAAATTATTTTTGCGTATGATTTCTCGACCTGATTGCTTTTTTCTTTCCAAGTAGATAAAACTACATTTTTTCTAAATCTAAATCTTATGAGACCCTTTGAAAATGATCCCGAATTTAAAATTTTTATTGTCCAAAAGAAAAATGAAGATAAAAAAATAATACAATAACAATACAGAAAAGACGAATTTATGATCTGTAATCGATAATTTCTGTCTGTCTTCTGCAGCCTGTCGTTCCCAAGAGCCCCACCAGCAGCTCAGCCACACCCACAAGCACCATCAGCACGCCCACCAAACGAGACACCGCCCTCCATGACCTGTACATCCCGCCCCCTCCTCCTGAACCCTACACACCAAGGTGATCTTTTAGTAATCATAGATGCTTCGTATGTTTTTTAACTTATCAATTCCTGCATCTACACAATGTTTAGTAGGTTATTTACTGAAACTTCGACATGGCCCCTCCCTTCGGCTCTCTGAAGTCTCCACATGGCCCCGCCCCCTTAGATCTCTAATGTCTCTCCACATGAGCCCGCCCCTCATCTCTCTGAAGCCTTCACTTTACAATTCTACTTAGCCCCACCCACACAACTCACCTGAAGATGAATGGCATGGTCACTTTCTCTTTGCCTGCATATGGACCCACCCTTCAGCTCTTTAAAGCCTCAACATGGCTCCGCCTTTCAGCTCTATAAAGCCTCCATATGGCCCCGCCCCTCTGATCCTTCTTAAATCTCCTCTTGGTTTCTTCCTCCTGGTTTAGTTCTCTCAAACTTTCACTTGGCCCCGCCCCTCAGCTCTCTGAAGCCTGCACTTGGCCCCGCCTCCTAAAACATTATAATAGTGAGATGTTTCAGTGAAAATCTTTGAGTTCTAACTGTGTGCCTTGACATTATAACAAACTTTTAATGAAAATAGTAAGATTTGTAGCTTTAAGATGTCGTTTATGTGTGTTTGTG